>NW_027361794.1:4387500-4680000 GCF_039654945.1 Dendrobates tinctorius | reverse complement strand
TTATCAGCACATTCTATGTATGCTGTAATTTAACTTTGAACTGCAGAAAGGAAGGATCCAGCGGAGTAGAAGGCAGCTAAAATACAAGATCTTGACAAAGACTCTCCCAGTCGAAATGCGTTGATCTAAATGACATGCTATACACCCGACTTCATGTGCTTTATTGCAAGTTTTATTGAATTGAAATAAAAAGTATTTTAGCTGCCTTTTACGCCGCTGGATCCTTCCTTTCTGCAGTTCAATATGTTTGCTCCAAACTGGAACCCTGCTTGGCGTTATCTGACGGTGAGGATTCTTCGCAGTGGTGAGCTGATCTTTCCTTTGGTTTTTTTGTAATTTAACTTTGTCTATTACCTGGTGATGTGAGGGGCTGGGGAACCTCCATCATGACATCCTTGTACAGATCTTTGTGTCCTTCTAAATACTCCCACTCCTCCATGGAGAAATAGACAGCAACATCCTGACATCTTATAGGAACCTGACACATACAATGATACCGTCATCCCCCGATCCCTTCATAGTGTTACTGTATAATGTCCCAGCATTCCCAGCAGTGTCACCTCTCCAGTCAGCAGCTTAATCATCTTGTAGATGAGTTCTAGGATCTTCTGGTCATTGATGTCCTCATGTATCAAGGGTTGAGGTGGAGGCCCCATGATTGAGCTCAGGGGTCCTCCCCATCCCTCAGACACAGGGTCCTGACAGCGCTCACTAGAGGTCTTCTTCACTACTGTGTAATCCTGGTTATGGAGAGACACATTAATAAATCTCACTACAGACATTTCCAGAGTCCTCACCTCTCCAGTTCTGTCCATCTGTTATTCCCATAGATAAGAATGATGTAATGTGACGTCATCAGAATCTCTCACCTCTCCAGTAAGTCGGAAGAGGATCTCTAGGGTGAGGTGTAATATCCTTTCCACCATCTTGCCTCTGTCCATATCCATTTTTGATTTGTAAATAAGAAAAATTCTCTTATGTAGAAGATCTTCACCGAGAGGAACCGATATTGTAGAGACCTGAATGAGAAGATGAGCCGATGTAACATCATAAAAATCCTGTGTAATAATAATAATTACTGGAGATAATAAGGGAAACATATGAGGAGATTTATTATTTTACAATATTTAGTTTTCTTCTTTACATCTACTATTAAATCCTATATATTTAGGCCACAGACAACAGGCAGTTACTTCCTTGGAGTCGGGAGCTGAATACGTTTCTCATAGACTCATCTTCCATAACACTAATTCTCGTCTCATTTCCCGACACTGGAATCGGCATTAGCAATACTGCAGGAGATATTCATTACACATGACAGGAGAAATAACCACTTCATGATGAGGACAACATCTTCATCTTCTACTACGGCTCTAGAAACATTTGTCCAGAGTCCGTCACTGACTCCATCACCACCTGCCGTCTATATGAAGGTTTCCCATCTTCCCCGCACTGTAATCTTCTATCACGTTAGCTCTCATGTCTGATTCAAACACAGAAGTTTGAGACTTTTATAAAAGATTTTTTAAATTGCACAAAAACTGTAGACAGAAATTATTTGATCCCAAAGTCTCCATGTACAGTGTTTTATGGGGTTTATTTCTGGCCTTAAGGTTTCCCATATTACAAGAAAAACAAAAAAATATATAATAAAATGTTTCAAGCGTAAATTGGCACCAAGAATACTTGGAAAAAGAAAAAAACATGCAAAAAGCATAAGACACATTGTGGAGACATGGGGGATCAACGGGTGCCCTGGTTTGCTAGCCGAAACTGCATGAACCAGGGATCATCCCACCAAATCCCTGCTCTCCTTTTACCGTGGGTATAACGCTACTCAGACAACACAGGGTGAGGGCAAAATAGTGTAGCAATCCTTTTTTGAACCACAAAACAGGTAAATGACACATAGAACTGTCCTAGCAAAATACTCAAGATAGTGAAAAATTACAGTCTCACTCTTCTGCTGATTCGCCGGAATAAGAGCAGTTGCAACTTCAGAGCTTCCGAGGCCAACTACCCTTACTTGAGGCACACACAGAGAGGAGGTAACAACAAGCTTAAGAAGTGACAGCCCATTGAGGTACAGAGCAAGTGATTGGGGGTCCAAATCCTGACTTCGCCAAAGTATCAATGGTTCAGTGATGGTCAATGGAGCAGATCTGTATTATTTCAGCTGGGGCCATGGTCCCCTAAGCTAGCATCCTGTAGAATGTCAAATCTGTGTCCCCTGTGATGGAGCAATGATCTGGAAGCTATCTTGTAGAGCATTTCTGGGTGTGATTTTGTCAAGAGTCACTGGTTGTTTTGATCTCTGTCTCTCTTGGCTGTCTGGATGAATGTTGTTAGAAAAATATTCCATTTATATAGTTAACAACTGTTCTCCTTCATACCAGCATCCAGATGTAAAGAGGAAAATGTGATGAGATTAATTTGCATTGTTTGACTAGTTAATCAATTTGCATAGTTTTTACTCCTCTCTTTTGCAAGGCAACAAGCCACAAGGCCCACACAATGGTCATTCAACATATTAAGCAAACATCCATTGTTCAATGACTGCATCACTGGCTTGCAAAGATAGCGGAAAATAAGTTGTAGGAGCTGATATAAGTGGCAAACATTAGACATTCAAAAAGAACATTTAAGACTCATATGATATGATGGTTCTTGACCAACTGAAGAACAAATGCATAAGTTCAAGTCAACATATAGACAACAATCTATTCCTCCTGGCTTACTGAAAATAGACGTCTCGTTAATTAAAATAAAATGCTGTGTAGTCACACACACTTTGTAATTTTTAACACATTAAAAATTTGTTTTTTTTAAATGAACCCTTTTGGGCACTAGAACATATATGTACACCGCAGTGATGGCACAGGTGCAGCTACAACAAAAACCCTGGCAGTTTAACCACTTGCTGCTGGCAAAAGCAAACATGGCAACTCAAACTTTTGACAGAGTTAGGCTGAATGCCCCTCCGCCCCCAAGTACTCAATAGTATGGGGTGGCCTAGTTACTACGATACTTACATGCCTAATAATGGTGTCTGGGCTGCAATGTACGAATGAGGCATCCAATAAGTTACCTTTTAACGCCACCATCCACAGAGTAAAGTTACATGAAAGCACTGATTTTGAGGGGTTTGTGCGACTATATAATGTATTTAGGGGCCTCCAGACAAATGATGTCAGGGCAGAGAAGGATCTGGCATCCTGAATTTCAGAGGCTAATCCGATTGTTCTTCCTGTAGATAATCTTCTGCTAGAGGAGTCTGGAGGCGACTCTCATACAGCCCACAGGAAAGCTAGAATATTTGTGTGCATGGGGGAGTTCGGAGAGATAGCCGTCTGCCAAATGACCGTTCAGCCAACATTTATCTCATGTGTATGGGGCTGTTAGTATTACACTGACAGGCAGTGATGATACACGGCACTACAGTAGAACAGGGCATCACCGTAGCCATCAGAGGCTTGTATGTTTTATGATCGCCCTAACCAGAAGTGTTTAAAAAAAGTTTAAAAAAAAAGGTTTAAAATGAAAAAAAAAAAAAAATTATCACGGTTATAGCGACAATTGAGAAAACAGAGTCACTGCACAATGTAAGTTAAGTCACGTCCATAACTCTATTATCCTATACACAGTGGAGTAGATAGAAATCACAGGTCCCATAGCAACAGCTGGAATTGGGCCTCCAACCTCAAAAGGAAAATAATATTATATATACAGTGGGTACGGAAAGTATGCAGACCCCTTTACATTTTTCAGCTCATAGAGCATGTCAGACCACATGAGAATCAGGAGGTGAAAGGAACTGACCAAGGAGCTCAGAGACAGAATTGTGCAAAGGCACCAAAAGAATTTCTGCAGTACTCAAGGTTCCTAAGAGCACAGTGGCCTCCATAATGCTTAAATGGAAGAAGTTTGGGACCACCAGAAGTATTCCTAGACCTGGCCAACCAGCCAAACAGAGCAATCGTGAGAGAAGAGCCTTGGTTACAGAGGTAAAGAAGAACCCCAAGATCACTGTGGCTGAGCTACACAGTTGCAGAAGGGAGATGGGAGAAAGTTCCACAAAGTCAAGTATCACTGCAGCCCTCCACCAGTCGGACTTTATGGCAGAGTGACCCTATGGAAGGCACTCTTCAGTGCAAGACATATGAAAGCCCACATACAGTTTGCTAAAAAACACATGAAGGACTCCAAGATTATGAGAAATAAGATTCTGTCTGATAAGATGAAGATAGAACTTTTCGGTGATAATTCTAAGCGGTATGTGTGGAGAAAACTGCTTATCACCTGCCCAATACAATCCCAACAGTGAAACATGGTGGTGGCAGCATCATGCTATGGGGGTGTTTTTCAGGTGCTGGGACGGGATAACTGGTTGCAATTGAAGGAAAGATGAATGCGGCCAAGTACTGAGAAATCCTGGATGAAAACCTCTTCCAGATTGCTCTGGACCTCAGACTTGACCGAAGGTTCACCTTCCAACAAGACAAAGACCCTAAGGACTCAGCTAAAATACCAAAGGAGTGGCGTCAGAACAACTCTGTGACCATTCTTGACTGGCCCAGGCAGAATCCTGACCTAAACCCAATTGAGCATCTCTGGAAAGACCCGAAATTGGCTGTCGACCAATGTTCACCATCCAACCTGACGGAACTGGAGAGGATCTGCAAGGAAAAATGGCAGAGGATCCCCAAATCCAGGTGTGAAAAACTTGTTGCATCATTCCCAAGAAGACTCATGGCTATAATAGCGCAAAAGGGTGCTTCTACTCAATACTGAGCACAGGGTCTGAATACTTATTATTACTATGTGATACTTCAGTTTTTTTAATAAATTTGCAAAAATTTCTACATTTCTGTTTTTTTCAGACAAGATGGGGTGCAGACTCTACATTATTGAGAAAAATGAACTTTTTTTGAATTCACCAAATGGCTGCAATGAAACAAAGAGTGAAAGATTTAAAGGAGCCTGAATACTTTTCATACCATATATATATATATATATATATATATATACACTCACTGGCCACTTTATTAGGTACACCATGCTAGTAAGGGGTTGGACCCCCTTTTGCCTTCAGAACTGCCTCAATTCTTCGTGGCAGAGATTCAACAAGGTGCTGGAAGCATTCCTCAGAGATTTTGGACCATATTGACATGATGGCATCACACAGTTGGCGCAGATTTGTCAGCTGCACATCCCTGATGCGAATCTCCCGTTCCACCACATCCCAAAGATGCTCTATTGGATTGAGATCTGGTGACTGAGGAGGCCATTTGAGTACAGTAAACTCATTGTCATGTTCAAGAAACCAATCTGAGATGATTCGAGCTTTATGACATGGCGCATTATCCTGCTGAAAGTAGCCATCAGATGTTGGGTACATTGTGGTCATAAAGGGATGGACATGGTCAGCAACAATACTCAGGTAGGCTGTGGCGTTGCAACGATGCTCAATTGGTACCAAGGGGCCCAAAGAGTGCCCAGAAAAAATTCCCCACACCATGACACCACCACCACCAGCCTGAACCGTTGATACAAGGCAGGATGGATCCATGCTTTCATGTTGTTTACGCCAAATTCTGACCCTACCATCCGAATGTCGCAGCAGAAATCAAGACTCATCAGACCAGGCAACGTTTTTCCAATCTTCTACTGTCCAATTTCGATGAGCTTGTGCAAATTGTAGCCTCAGTTTCCTGTTCTTAGCTGAGAGGAGTGGTACCCAGTGTGGTCTTCTGCTGCTGTAGCCCATCTGCCTCAAAGTTCGACGCACTGTGAGTTCAGAGATGCTCTTCTGCCTACCTTGGTTGTAACGGGTGGCAATTTGAGTCACTGTTGCCTTTCTATCAGCTCGAACCAGTCTGCCCATTCTCCTCTGACCTCTGGCATCAACATGGCATTTCCGGCCACAGAACTGCCGCTCACTGGATTTTTTTTCTTTTTCGGACCATTCTCTGTAAACCCTAGAGATGGTTGTGCGTGAAAATCCCAGTAGATCAGCAGTTTCTGAAATTCTCAGACCAGCCCTTCTGGCACCAACAATCATGCCACGTTCAAAGGCACTCAAATCACCTTTCTTCCCCATACTGATGCTCGGTTTGAACTGCAGGAGATTGTCTTGACCATGTCTACATGCCTAAATGCACTGAGTTGCCGCCATGTGATTGGCTGATTAGAAATTAAGTCTTAACACACAGTTGGACAGGTGTACCTAATAAAGTGGCCAGTGAGTGTATATATATATATATATATATATATATTTAATTAGTGTAGTTATACATCCCAACTCTGCAGACCACATGCTGCCATTGTACTTGGGTGGCCCAGACCAGATGATATGAAGATGAATTAGGGAGACCAAACTCCCCAAAAAAATTTTTCACGACTTAAAAACTTGATGAGGAGTATATACATAAGATAGCAAGAACAGCACTCTACAAAATGCTTTTTCTGCATTATGCAGAGTCAGGAACTTTCTGGTTACATGTGGCGGTACATAACTTTTGTTACAAGCTACAACAGTCCAGCAAACCATTATGGGAAGGCCCATGATCCCCTGTGGGGACCATACAGGCTGAGATGTGTCACCTCGGTCCCTCAGAGCTACCAGTTGACTTGTGATGACCTCATTGGCTGAGGTGCATCGGTACGACTCCTCAATAGTACTCTCAAGGTCCATTCGATGAGGGCCACACACTTCTTGGCGTGGCAATGCATCTTCAGCTCTCCATAGGAGAACTCGTGTCCCAGTTTGGCGACAATGTAGCTTCCTCTCTAGTATAGACAATTTGATGATTGCTAAGATAGTTGGAGCGCCCCGCGGGACCTGGGGGTACTCGGAATCGGTCCCGTCGACTTCCATGGGGGACAGGGTCACGGCGGCGGCGACCTGGTCCGTGGCCCAGAGGCGTCCAGTAATAAAATAGGGGAAAGTTGTGTGGTATTTATGTGGTAAAAATGAAAATAAAGTTATTAGATGGTGAAATACGTGACACCACCTGTGGTATTCTAGTCAGAGGTGACCGGCGCTGCGGTGCTGCTTCTCTGGGATGGATGTTGGGAGCAGCTACGATGTTGTAGCCCTCCACAGGTAGGGCTGTAGTCCCAGGGCAAAGATGTTAAATAAATAGTAAAAATGGCTGTGAACGTTGGGGTGCAGAGAAATGAGAGGGAAGAGGGGAAGAGTCTTGAGGAGATCATTTGCATATTCCCAGTGCCTTCTGGGATAAGTGAAGAGTCTCCGCGAGCTCTACGATCACTGGGTTTTGGCCGTTGCAGCTGAAAAGAGGAAATCGGAAAACCAGGGGAAGAGTCTTGAGATCATTTGCATATTCCCAGTGCCTTCTGGGATAAGTGAAGAGTCTCCGCGAGCTCTACGATCACTGGGTTTTGGCCGTTGCAGCTGAAAAGAGGAAATCGGAAAACCAGGGGAAGAGTCTTGAGGAGATCATTTGCATATTCCCAGTGCCTTCTGGGATAAGTGAAGAGTCTCCGCGAGCTCTACGATCACTGGGTTTTGGCCGTTGCAGCTGAAAAGAGGAAATCGGAAAAACCGCGCGCCTATCGGCGCGCGAATTTTGGCTCATCTTTCATCGTTTTTAAGAAATCTCAAGATGGAAGAGGCCAGGAGCCATTTGGTGAGCTGCATTTCTTGCTACATGTTCACAGACTTACCAGTGGAAAAGCCAAATTTCACATGCCACAAATGCAAGCTTGTGTCCCTGTTGGAGGAAAAGTTGCAAAATCTCGAAGAGAGGTTGGCTACGTTGAAGATCATTAAGGAAGGTGAAGAGTTCTTGGACAGAGCAGAATTATCTCTTCATGTTACAGAAAGAGAAGAAATTCGAAGTGCACCTGAAGAAACAGAGGAATGGAGACATGTGACCCAGAGAAGCAGGAGGATCAGGAGGCAGTCAGCACCCATACTGCTCAGAAACCAGTACCAGGCTCTCACGCAGGAAAATGATGAAGAAATACATCAGGATAAGACTTTGCCAACAAACAGCAACCTTGTACGCCTTCAGAGTCCTCCTGGATGGAGAAAGAAAAATGTTGTGAAGAAGAAACGGAGAGTGGTGGTCATGGGGGATTCCCTGTTGAGAGGAACAGAGGCCGCTATCTGCAGACCGGATATAACTTCAAGAGAAATGTGCTGTCTTCCAGGTGCAAAAATTAAAGATGTGTCTGACAGGATATCAGGACTCTTCAGACCTACAGATGACTACCCATTCCTGCTACTACATGTGGGGACAAATGACACCACAAGAAATGACCTGGAAACCATCTGCAGAGACTTTGAAGACTTAGGCAAGAAAGTGAAAGAACTGGGAGCGCAGGTGGTCTTCTCTTCCATCCTCCCAGTGGATGGCCATGGAACAAGGAGGTGGAATAAGATTCTGCAGGTGAACAACTGGCTACGTCGATGGTGCCGTCAGCAACGATTTGGATTTCTGGATCACGGAGTGAACTACTTATACGATGGACTACTTGCTAGAGATGGGGTGCACCTTACGAAGACTGGAAAGCATGTATTTGGAAGTCGCCTTGCTACACTTGTAAGGAGAGCTTTAAACTAGAACAACATGGGAAGGGAAGCAAAAGACCAGAAAAAGCCATACACCTGACAAATGCTATTGAGAACTCTGCTAATAGAAGTGGAAAGGAAGAACAAAGACGAAAGAATCTAATTAATAAAAATATTGGAGAAAGAGAAACCAATCACAAACTAAAATGTTTCTATACTAATGCACAAAGCATGGGCAACAAACAAGGAGAATTGGAACTACTAACACAGGAAAAGAAATATGATGTCATTGGAATCACTGAAACTTGGTGGGACAATACACATGATTGGAATACAAGACTAGAAGGATACAACTTATTTGCAAGAAACAGACTTGATAAACGAGGAGGAGGTGTTGCATTGTATGTTAGAAACGCGTATATCTGCACAGAGATTGAAGCTTCAGAGACTGGGAGTTCTGTGGAAACTGTTTGGGTAAGAATACAAGGACAGAACAATGGAAAGGACACCATTGTAGGCATTTACTACAGGCCGCCTGTGCAAGCTGAAGATATGGATGAACTCTTTATGCATCAAATGGCCAAGTTCTCCAAAAAATATGACATAGTTGTCATGGGAGATTTCAACTATCCAGACATTTGTTGGGAATCTCTCTCAGGCAAAACTAACAGGTTAAGGAAATTCTTATCCTCTCTTGCTGACAACTTTATCTTCCAAAAGGTAGGGGAGAAAACAAGGGGAACTGCTACCTTGGATTTAATCCTTATAAACAGGGAGGAAATGGTTGAGGAGGTAAAAGTGGCTGGAACCCTAGGAGGTAGCGACCATGCTATTTTAGAATTTTGGATAACTAGAGGCGGAAGACCTGTGAAGACTCAGACGTCAAGGTTAGATTTCAGAAAGGCAGATTTTAAGGGATTCAGAAAGATAATTGGAGGGATCCAATGGCTGGATATCCTTAAAGACAAAAATGTCCAGGAAGGATGGGAAATCTTGAAAAATGAAATTCTCAAAGCACAGTTGTTAACAATTCCGAAAAGAGGGAAGAATAGGAAGCATTTAAGGAAACCAGGATGGGTGAAAACAGAACTTAAGCACATGCTAAAAAGGAAGAAAAAAATGTTTATAAAATGGAAAGAGGGAGGCATATCTAAAGAAGAATATAATGCTGTCTGCAGAATCTGCAGGGCACAAATCAGATTAGCTAAAGCTGAAAATGAATTGAGGCTTGCAAGAGATGTCAAAAGCAATAATAAAGGATTTTGGGGATATGTCAAAAGTAAAAGAAAAGTCAAAGATGCTATAGGATTTTTACAGGATGAAAATAATGAAATGGTAAGACAGGATGTTGAGAAGGCTGAACTTTTAAATTCCTATTTTGCATCTGTTTTCTCTCAGAAAGGAAATGTAACACCAACTGTTATTCACTGTCCTATTAAGGGAATAGAAGAATCCAGGATATCTATAAACAGAAAGATAGTGAGGAAACACTTAGCTAACCTAAATGAATTCAAGTCTCCAGGTCCAGATGAATTACACCCCAGAGTACTGAAGGAGATAGCAGAAGAAATTTCTGAACCACTCTCCATAATCTTTGAAAATTCTTGGAGAACAGGAGAAGTGCCAGAAGACTGGAGAAGAGCAAATGTTGTTCCTATCTTCAAAAAGGGGAAGAAGGTGGACCCAGGCAACTATAGGCCGGTGAGTCTGACTTCTATACCAGGAAAGATCTTTGAACAAATTATTAAACAACATGTAAGTCAATACCTGGATAAGAATGAAGTGATCAAACAGAGTCAGCATGGGTTTGTAACTAATAAGTCATGTCAGACTAACTTAATTTCCTTCTATGACGGTATCACTGATTGGGTGGATCAAGGAAATGCTGTAGATATAGTATATCTTGACTTCAGCAAAGCATTTGACAAAGTCTCTCATACAATCCTTATTGAAAAAATGACTAAGTATGGAATGGACAAGGCAACTGTTAGGTGGATTCATAGCTGGCTTAGTGATCGGACCCAAAGAGTGGTCGTAAATGGCTGCACATCCAGTTGGAAGAATGTCTCAAGTGGGGTACCACAGGGCTCTGTCCTGGGCCCTGTATTGTTCAACATCTTTATCAACGATTTAGATGAAGGAATTGAGGGTAAACTGATTAAATTTGCTGATGACACAAAGCTAGGAGGGATAGCTAATACTAGAGAAGAGAGAGAGAGGATTCAAAAAGATTTAAATAAACTGGAGAAGTGGGCAGTAACTAACAGAATGGTTTTTAACAGGGAGAAATGCAAAGTACTACATCTGGGCAATAAAAATGAAAAAAGCATATATAGAATGGGAGGAATAGGGCTAAGTGACAGCACATGTGAAAAAGACTTGGGTATACTAATAGATCACAGACTGAATATGAGTCAACAGTGTGATGCAGCAGCAAAAAAGGCAAATGCAGTTCTAGGATGTATTAACAGAAGCATACAGTCTAGATCACGTGAAGTCATTATTTCCCTCTACTCCTCTTTGGTCAGACCTCATCTGGAATATTGTGTCCAGTTTTGGGCACCACATTTTAAAAAAGACATCAACAAACTGGAGCAAGTTCAGAAAAGAGCGACCAGAATGGTGACCGGTCTGCAAACCCTGTCTTATGAGGAAAGGTTGCAGGATTTGGGAATGTTTAGTTTGCAAAAGAGAAGACTGAGAGGAGACTTAATTGCTGTCTACAAATATCTAAAGGGCTGTCACATTGTAGAAGGATCAACTTTATTCTCATTTGCACAAGGAAAGACTAGAAGCAATGGGATGAAACTGAATGGGAGGAGACACAGATTAGATATTAGAAAAAACTTTTTGACAGTTAGAGTGATCAATGAGTGGAACAGGCTGCCACGAGAAGTGGTGAGTTCTCCTTCAATGGAAGTCTTCAAACAGAGGCTGGACAGACATCTGACTGGGATGATTTAGCGAATCCTGCTTTGAGCAGGGAGTTGGACCAGATGGCCCAGGAGGTCCCTTCCAACTCTACGATTCTATGATTCTATGAGAGAAAGACACAGAGAGGTGCAGTTTCCTTACCTTTTACTGGTAATTGGTTATAGTCCGGAGTACCACATACAGGTGATGGAATGAGTCCGGCTCGCCTGGAGGCATTCAGGGGATCCACCTTGCCAGGTGGGGATTTAGGACCTTCCTTTCTGCGCTTTGTGTGTGGGTCTCCGCTGTATATAACTATGCTGCGACCCTCTATTCGTGATGGTTTCACTAACCTGTACGGCTGTCAGCGTGACCCTATTCCACGGGTACCGTTCTCTTCACCGTCGACCCCGGGCTCCTTATCCGCTGCCGTGCCCTCAGGTGTTCAATGTGCACAGGAATTTACAATCCCCTGTACTTTCAGATTCGGCTATCAGGGCGTACAGCTCCTGTCAGCCTCGGACTCTGATGTCTCTTTTCTCTTTGTTAGCGCTTCACTCAGGGGTCTGCTATATGCAGTATTTTAGCTTCCCTAGAGTCTGTCTCTGCTCATGTCCTACTCCTTCTTCAAAGATCAGCTGCCTGTCTTGAACTGACAGGATCTTCCAGAAAGATCTTTTTATCTCACGTTTTTTTAACTGTCTGTTATTTTCCTCACAGCTGTTTCGTTTCCATGACAACTCCCTCAGCTGATTTCTAGCTGACTCACCAACCCCCTCTGCTGGCCAGAATTTATAAGGCATCTCCCTTTTCTGACCTGCAGCAGGAAATTGTGATTAAATCTATGCTGCCTGGCATGGGGGTCCCTTTTCTGCCTCCAAGCATGACTTCACCTCTTAGAGGGAGGCGATGTCACTGTGACAACCGGACTCTGGGGTGTCACATAAAGAATACTTAATCCCCTTTAATTAGGCCTCCTGCTCCCTCTCTCCCATGTCAATGTACCAGTATTTTTTAACTAGGCCTACTGGCCTGAGCTAAGGACCTCAACCTGCTCTTTGTCTCCGCTATGCTCCCTGTCTGATATCCAGATTTCCACTACCATTATATCTTTGCTTTCCTTAAGAGCGTTCTATCTGATGTCTCCCTCTTGGGACACAACACCATATCAATTCACGTCTGCAACCAGATAGACCAAAAGGTCTGTATTTCTCACTTACTTATTCCTATCTGACTCATCACAAGGAATTTGTTCTCCTGTGTGCCCACGTAGCTCTGAATGAGGGCTCCCGCACAGTATGGTGGCCCCCACAGCCCCTGACACAGTATGATGGCCCCCACAGCCACCCACACAGTATTATGGCCAGAACAGCCTAAAACACAAAATGAGGGCCCTCACTTAGTATGGAGGACCTTACAGTCCACCAGAGCCCCCAATCAGCATAATGGCCCACATTAGCCACCCACTCAGTATGGGACCCCTCCACAGCCCTACACTTAATATGATGCCCTCACAATTCCTGATAGTTAAAACAAAAAAAAAAAAAGGCACACACTACTCACCCAACCCCGTTCCCGAAGTGTGCTGCTCCGGTCTATGCAGTGTGAGTACTGAGGCTCCATACTACAGGAGTGATGTAGTAATGTCATTGTACCTGCAGTGCACAAAGTCGTAGATTCATAGGTGATGACTGAATGGTGGATCAGGAGCTTTTGACTCCCTGTGTCATGATCCAGGACGGGATTTCGCTTTGACCCGTCCTGGTTAGACTAGGGGTTAATTGTGCTGCCTCTCTCTGGCAGCAGGAGGCTATTTAGTGCTCACTGGACCTGGGTCCGGTGTCAGTTATACTCCTGCCCTCGGCTGAGTTAAGTGACCTCTTGTATACGTGTGCCTTGTGCCTGATATCTTGCTTGCTTGTTCGGTTGTGATCTGGTTCTGTCCCTGTTACGAGTTCTGCCTGACCCTCTTGTACTGCGCTACCTCTCGTGTATGACTCTCTGCTTGTGACCCGATTTCTCTCTGCTCGTCCCCTTGGTACCACGTCGCCCTCTTGTGTATGACCTTTGGCTTTGTCTGACTACCCGTCTGTTTGTCCCTCCTGTACCTCGTTTGCCCGTACTGCTGTGACCTCTGTTTTGCCTGACTCTGAGTTGTTGTATGGTGCCCTGTCCTATCTGAATACAGGACGCTAAGCCCCGCCCCCTTGCAGTCACATGACCATAGGTCCCGTGCAGACTATTCAGTTTCAGTGTCCGCAGGTCCTATGCCTCTTTACTTTCCAGCGCTGACTGGACCCTGACACTATTAGCCTGAAGCACGCATGGTCACCTCTGCTGCCCTGCTCCACAGGTAACTCTTAGCACTGCTTCTGTACTCAGGACACGCGCACTGGCTCTATGAGCAAGTGCAGTGCGGTGTCTCTGACACCCTGATTCACTATTATATTCAATTATATCACCGTCGTGGGAATGTGGAAATCACTGAGTTTGTGATGATGGTGAAGGAGAAGATGCCGTTGGCTTGTCGTGGATGTATATAACCATATGTAAACAATGATGCTGCTGAATAATTGATAGTCACCATCTTATCCTATCCAGTACCTAAACAAAGCTGATACTGGCTAGCCAGAAATGTTGGCACCCTAAGAAATGACGGCACCCTAAGAAATGACAATGGTGCCCCCGCACAACGGTGGCTGCCCTTCAGAAGCCCTAGTTAATCCCGATATACATATCAAAAAAATTCACTGATACATTAAATAGGACCAGATACGTCTAGGTATATACAGGAAAGGGTATGGTTCTCATCAGAGAATGGTTCAATAATAGTCCTTGACATGCTCCCCCAACAGCTTCATCAGGAGGCTTGGTACAGAGATGATAATTCATGATGCTCAGCAGTGTGCCTAATAGCCAGGAGGCCCACTTCATCCAAAACCACTTCCCTGACTAGGAGACCCATTCCCATTCCTAGAGGTGAATTGCCATAGGACATATAGAATGGAGTCTGTCTACAATAATGTACTGCGCCTGCGCTACTTATGTGCTAGAGGTCCGATAATGTTCGTCCCCTAGTGTGCATGTCCGGACGTGACGTGCTTTATACTGAAATGTCAGACAAACTGATTGCCGCCTCGCCACTCGTACCCAGGACTGCACATGCCCGTAGTTATGCGTTCCACGCCAGAGCACATCTAGGATCATTGTCTGCAATTGCGCAAGCTTAGATGTGCGAATTCCAAACCGGAGCGCATCCCGGTCTCCTATCTGCGACTGTGCATGTCCGGAAGCATGCGTTCCATGCTGGAGCACATAATGGATTAGGCATAGAAGAGCAAGAAAAAAGATCATGCCCATATATAAAGGAGCACCTCAATTGTATATATAAAGAATAATGACACTTTATTAGACAATATTACAAAAAGCAAAAAAAGCACACAAAGCATATTAAAAACATTTAAAATACAAAAAAGACCTACAATGAGTCATGCCTTATTATAGAAGCAATGACTTACCACACCTACTAATCTCCCAAAGAACCAGATAAGTACATAAAGCCACTGTCAAAGGTATTGCACATCACAAATATAATACATATGTAGCAGAATCAGATAATACTTCAGTGGCTATAAAGTGCATATGAGAAATACCATGTGGGCCCAGAGGTCCACAGAAAAAAAAAATGCTTTGTGTGCTTTTTGTGATATTGTCTCATAAAGTGTCATTATTCTTTATATATACAATTGAGGTGCTCCTTTATATATGGGCATGATCTTTTTTTCTTGCTCTTCTATGTTATGTTTTTTTCCAGGCCCTTAGTGAGCCCTCTTGTTTTGAAATTTATGAGCGGTGCCCTCCACTTCTCCAACACATAATGGATTAGGATTACATTCCAACAATAGAGAAAAATCCTGTCTCTGAGATCAGAGTCATGGGAGACTAAAACAAGTAAAATGTAAGGGGCAGGTTCATGTGGCCATATATAAAAGTTCTGAGGTTTTACAGAATAATCCCTCTGGGAAAAGTTTCATTAGTGGAGGAACTGGAGAAAGATTTACATGGTCTCATCCAATTACATGTACAACATTCTCCACATCTAAAGAAACCACAGATTCTTCTATCTAGCCATGTCCCCTTGGGTGCAGGGGTTTTTTTTTGTTATAGAAGCTATGGAGTAAATGGTCCCCAACTGACTGACCCTTTTCTGAAAGTTATTGTGGGAGTAGATTCCACAGCACACCTCAGGTTTGGGTCGGCCACAGGTATATCCCAGTGTTTTCTATGGATATTAAAGATTCGGTCAATCTGATTGTCGGAAGTTCCTATTACTCACATTATCCCATCTTCTTCTTGGTCAGGTTTAAAGGAGTGTCTGTTTCTCCCGCTTTCCAGCTAATGATTGTGTGAAATCCCAAATGTACTGCAAGTACCTTTCCCCTGAATCTGGGGTTAATGTCTATTGCCTGTATATTAGAATCTGTGACATTAGAACAGTTCTTTCTCAATCGTAAAAATTGGCCGGGGGAATTCCTTTTTTTTAAATTTTTTGGAGAATGGGCTGGTCGCTATCCCACCTCAATAGTTTATTAGTGCTTGTAGGTTTATAGTAGAGGAGGATTCCTAGGGTCCCATCCTGTTCTTTCTTGATTAGTACATCCAGGAAAGGCAACTGGTTATAATTAACCTCAGATTTAAATCTAAGGCCCACTCTATTGATGTGGAGCTCCCTGACAAATTCAAGGAATTGTTCACAAGTCTCTGACCAGATGATAAAAATGTCATCAATATATCTATACCACACCCCAATATATGGATGCCACCACTTATGATCATCACTGAATATTGTGGTTTCCTCCCACCAGCCCAAAATAGGTTAATATACGAGAGAAAAAGAAAGAAGTTATGAGTAAGAGTCAATTTTACAAGATCCTCCATGTTGTCATTGTGTCTGCTACACTCTATTGATCTCGATTTCAAAAAAATGTCTTACTCCTCTGAAACCATCCCTATATTACTGTAGAAAACCTCAATACCTAGTAAGGCCTGTATACATGATCGAGGGTATACCTGGATTGGAGCAGGCAAAGGTAAAACCATGTTCCAGCAGGATTACTTCAACTATAAAACCTCGCAATTTATTCCAACTGCAGGACCTCAGGCGGAACCCTGAGAAAATTATATGATGTGTGTGGGGGGATGACGGTACTGTAGGAACATAAAACTGTGTGTGGGGAATGATGGTACTGTGGGAATATTATACTGTGTGTGGGAAATAGCGGTACTGTGAGAACATTATCTTGTGTGTGGAGGGATGGCGGTGCTGTGGGAACATTATACTGTGTGTGGGGAATAGCAGTACTGTGGGAATATTATACTGTGTGGGGGGATGGCGGTCCTGTGGGAACATTATACTGTGTGTGGGATGGCGGTGCTGTGGGAACATTATACTGTGTGTGGGATGGCGGTGCTGTGGGAACATTATACTGTGTGTGGGATGGCGGTACTGGGGGAACATTATACTGTGTGCGGGGGGTATAGCGGTCCTGTGGGAACATTATACTGTGTGTGGGGGGATGGCGGTGCTGTGGGAACATTATACTGTGTGTGGGGATGGCGGTGCTGTGGGAACATTATACTGTGTGTGGGGGGATAGCGGTACTGTGGGAACATTATACTGTGTGTGGGATGGCGGTACTGTGGGAACATTATACTGTGTGGGGGGCATCATACATACTCCATAATGGGCATAACGGGGGCATAACACTGTGCTGTACGTATCCATTACAGAAAACAGAACAAAAACGTTATGATTCTTATATAGTGGCAACAAAAACGCTAAAAGTCTCAGTGCTGAAAGAACGAGGAATCTATCCATTCCTCCACCCGCAGAGCCGCACTCCACATATATGGCTGCTCTGTGCGCACAGGACCTGTGATGAGGTCACAGGAGGGGAGGAGTCAGGGGTCACATGATCAGGGCCTCAGTGTATGCAGGACTCTGCTGTGCTGGTTGTCATGGTGCTGGATGCGGGGAAGTTTGTGTGGGGTCAGGAGCCACCTGTGTACGAGGTGTACGGAGCAGAAGCACGTGTGTATGAGGTGTACAGTCATGGCCAAAAGTTTTGAGAATGACACAAATATTATATTTTCACATGATCTGCTGGCCTCTGGTTTTTATGTGTGTTTGTCAGATGTTTTTATCACATACAGAAATATAATTGCAATCATATTATGAGTAGAGTTGAGCGATACCAGCCGATACTTGAAAATATCGGATCGGAATGGATCGGCCGATCTTAAAAAAAAGTATCGGTATCGCCGATTCCGATACCGGGAACCAATGCAAGTCAATGGGGCCAAAATATCGGAATTAAAAAAAACCCTTTCTTTCCTTGTAGGTTAATTCTACATGAAGAAAAACAACTAAGAATAATGTAGAATGTATTGTGGGAGGTGGAGGAGACATTAAAGCCATAGAGGTTTAGCCCAATCAAATGGAATAGCAGGAATTAAACTTTTTTTTTAAAGATGTTAGGAGTTACAAAGATATTGACTATGTTAGCCTCATTTATATTTTGCCAGACATGTATGTCTTCTTCTTCTTTCTTCTTTCTTCTTCTTTCTTATTCTTCTTCCTTTTTTTACCTTCTTCTTCTTCTTATTCCTTTTTTTACATTCTTCTTCTTCTTCTTCCTTTTTTTACATTCTTCTACTTCCTTTTTTTACATTCTTCTTCTTCTTCCTTTTTTTACATTCTTCTTCTTATTCCTTTTTTTACATTCTTCTTCTTATTCCTTTTTTTACATTCTTCTTCTTCTTCCTTTTTTAAATTCTTCTACTTCCTTTTTTTACATTCTTCTTCTTCTTCTTCCTTTTCTTACATTCTTCATATTCTTCTTATTCAACAATTATTATTCTACATATTCAACTTCTTCATCTTCTTCCTATTCTTCTTCATCATATTCTTGTTTGTGTCAGGCATTCCTGTAGTTGTTATCTAGAAAAGTTAGAAGTTTACACCTTCCGTTCTGCCTGTCACAAAAGATTTACAACAGGATTTGTCCGCGTTCAGTTTGGCCTGCAGCAGCAGGCCTTTTCCAGGGGCACCACGAGGAGGAACGGACTCACCCCCATACACTGCTTAGTCTTCTTCTGCTTATAAATAAGATAATATCATTTGCTCAGAGTATTAGTCTTATGCTTAATGTTCTTCTGCTTTGTTTTTTTTATGCTTCTTTGTCTTCTCTCTCTTGTTGTTCTGCATCTTGGTGGTTGTCTTCCTGTTCTTTGTCCTCTTGAACCAGCTGACGGTACTGGCACCCGGAGGGGCAGCAGAAGGAACAAGAGCCAATGGCACTACCGAGGACCAGCTGACGGTGCTGGAACCCGGTTACTAAGCAGGAGGTACCTGTGCTACAAAGCACTACCAAGGACCAGCAGACGTTGCCGGAACTCGGATACCGAGATGGAGGCACCTAGGCCAAAGGCTCTGACGAGAACCAGCTGACGGTGCTGGAACCCGGAGGGGTAGCATAAGCTGCAAGAGCAAATGGAAATAGCGAGGACCAGCTGACAGTGCTGGCACCCGGAGGGGCAGCAGAAGGAATAAGAGCCAATGGCACAACCGAGGACCAGCTGACGGTGCTGGAACCCGGTTACTAAGCAGGAGGTACCTGTGCTACAAAGCACTACCAAGGACCAGCAGACGTTGCCGGAACTCGGATACCGAGATGGAGGCACCTAGGCCAAAGGCTCTGACGAGAACCAGCTGACGGTGCTGGAACCCGGAGGGGTAGCATAAGCTGCAAGAGCAAATGGAAATAGCGAGGACCAGCTGACAGTGCTGGCACCCGGAGGGGCAGCAGAAGGAATAATAGCCAATGGCACAACCGAGGACCAGCTGACGGTGCTGGAACCCGGTTACTAAGCAGGAGGTACCTGTGCTACAAAGCACTACCAAGGACCAGCAGACGTTGCCGGAACTCGGATACCGAGATGGAGGCACCTAGGCCAAAGGCTCTGACGAGAACCAGCTGACGGTGCTGGAACCCGGAGGGGTATCAGAAGTTACCCCTGAAAAGCAAAGTTGGCATGCCGCAAGCTGGCCGCAGTTACCGAATCACACAGTCCTACAGGGGGTGCTTGTCCTACTGGCACTATGGAACAAGCCTTTCTTACCAGAACCCACAGTCCACATAGGAAGCACCTAAACTGCTGGCACCCTAGCCTCGGCTAACCCAACCGCAACACGACATGGCAACTTGGGGTGGCAAACTGACATTGACACTTCCCGGAAACAGCAGGCAGGGCTGGAACCAAGCTGGGCAGGAGGGAGTACCCGTGCCAAAGTCAGTTATGAGCAGCAACTGGCGATGTTGGAGCCCAGGACAAGCACTTAGCAGGCTGAGGCCTGATGTGCTGTCAATTGGGAGGCAGCAGGACAGTTTGCCATCAAAACAGCAGGGGAACAGCTGACGTTACTGAACCCCACAAACACAGGAGCTAGTGTTTTACTCTGTGAAGACGGCACTTCCGAGCAACAACTGGCTGTGTTGAAGCCCAGGGACAAGCACGGAGCAGGCTGAGGCTGCATTGAAGAAATTTTAAGATCGGTTGTAGACTACTAATTTGAACCAAGCTCCACTTAGGCCTGTGGCTTCACTGATTTTCGTATTTCCCCTGTCCTCCAACCCCGCCAGTTACAGCTCCGAAGTGGCGTCTGCATGTGGGAATGTGGACAGAGCAGGCGACATTGCCGGACACACATCAGGGGATTAACTGACCGGACTGAACACCTGTAACACAGGAACAAGTGTGGATTGTGCAGACGCCACTTCGGAGCTGTAACTGGCAGGGTTGGAGGACAGGGAAAATACGAGAGACAGTGGAGCCACAGGCCTAATTGGAGCACGGTTAAAAATCAGTAGTGGTACGACTGTGTAGGCAGCAGGAGACTTTGCCATCCACACAGCAGGGGATCAGCTGACATTACTGAACCCCACTGAGACACGGGAGCAAGTATCTCTTTCCGTGTGGACGGCACTTCCGAACTACAACTGGCTGTGTTGAAGCCCAGGAAATAGGAGGGTGTAGGCAGAGGCCTACTGTATTTTGAATGAGGTGACAGCAGGAGAGACTGCCATCCACACAGCAGGGGATCAGCTGACGTTACTGAACCCCACTGAGACACGGGAGCAAGTATCTCTTTCCGTGTGGACGGCACTTCCGAACTACAACTGGCTGTGTTGAAGCCCAGGAAATAGGAGGGTGTAGGCAGAGGCCTACTGTATTTTGAATGAGGTGACAGCAGGAGAGACTGCCATCCACACAGCAGGGGATCAGCTGACGTTACTGAACCCCACTGAGACACGGGAGCAAGTATCTCTTTCCGTGTGGACGGCACTTCCGAACTACAACTGGCTGTGTTGAAGCCCAGGAAATAGGAGGGTGTAGGCAGAGGCCTACTGTATTTTGAATGAGGTGACAGCAGGAGAGACTGCCATCCACACAGCAGGGGATCAGCTGACATTACTGAACCCCACTGAGACACGGGAGCAAGTATCTCTTTCCGTGTGGACGGCACTTCCGAACTACAACTGGCTGTGTTGAAGCCCAGGAAATAGGAGGGTGTAGGCAGAGGCCTACTGTATTTTGAATGAGGTGACAGCAGGAGAGACTGCCATCCACACAGCAGGGGATCAGCTGACGTTACTGAACCCCACTGAGACACGGGAGCAAGTATCTCTTTCCGTGTGGACGGCACTTCCGAACTACAACTGGCTGTGTTGAAGCCCAGGAAATAGGAGGGTGTAGGCAGAGGCCTACTGTATTTTGAATGAGGTGACAGCAGCAGAGACTGCCATCCACACAGCAGGGGATCAGCTGACGTTACTGAACCCCACTGAGACACGGGAGCAAGTATCTCTTTCTGTGTGGACGGCACTTCCGAACTACAACTGGCTGTGTTGAAGCCCAGGAAATAGGAGGGTGTAGGCAGAGGCCTACTGTATTTTGAATGAGGTGACAGCAGGAGAGACTGCCATCCACACAGCAGGGGATCAGCTGACGTTACTGAACCCCACTGAGACACGGGAGCAAGTATCTCTTTCCGTGTGGACGGCACTTCCGAACTACAACTGGCTGTGTTGAAGCCCAGGAAATAGGAGGGTGTAGGCAGAGGCCTACTGTATTTTGAATGAGGTGACAGCAGGAGAGACTGCCATCCACACAGCAGGGGATCAGCTGACATTACTGAACCCCACTGAGACACGGGAGCAAGTATCTCTTTCCGTGTGGACGGCACTTCTGAACTATAACTGGCTGTGTTGAAGCCCAGGAAATAGGAGGGTGTAGGCAGAGGCCTACTGTATTTTGAATGAGGTGACAGCAGGAGAGACTGCCATCCACACAGCAGGGGATCAGCTGACGTTACTGAACCCCACTGAGACACGGGAGCAAGTATCTCTTTCCGTGTGGACGGCACTTCCGAACTACAACTGGCTGTGTTGAAGCACAGGAAATAGGAGGGTGTAGGCAGAGGCCTACTGTATTTTGAATGAGGTGACAGCAGGAGAGACTGCCATCCACACAGCAGGGGATCAGCTGACGTTACTGAACCCCACTGAGACACGGGAGCAAGTATCTCTTTCCGTGTGGACGGCACTTCCGAACTACAACTGGCTGTGTTGAAGCCCAGGAAATAGGAGGGTGTAGGCAGAGGCCTACTGTATTTTGAATGAGGTGACAGCAGGAGAGACTGCCATCCACACAGCAGGGGATCAGCTGACATTACTGAACCCCACTGAGACACGGGAGCAAGTATCTCTTTCCGTGTGGACGGCACTTCCGAGCTACAACTGGCTGAGTTGAAGCCCAGGAAATAGGAGGGTGTAGGCAGAGGCCTACTGTCTTTGTAATGCGGAGACAGCAGGAGAGACTGCCATCTCCACAGCAGGGGATCAGCTGGCAATGATGAACCCCACTAACACTTGAACGAATGTGTTTGGCTCTGTGGAGACGACACTTCTGAACACCAACTGACGCTGTTGGAGCCCAGGATTAGGCGAGGAGCAGGCTGTGGCCTACTGGATTTTGGCAGGTGAAGGCAGCAGGAGACTTGCCATCTCCACAGCAGGGGAACAGCTGGCAGTGCTGAACCCCACTAACACTCTAACGAATGTGTTTGGCTCTGTGGAGACGACACTTCTGAACACCAACTGACGCTGTTGGAGCCCAGGATTAGGCGAGGAGCAGGCTGGGGCCTACTGGATTTTGGCAGGTGAAGGCAGCAGGAGACTTGCCATCTCCACAGCAGGGGAACAGCTGGCAGTGCTGAACCCCACTAACACGCTAACGAATGTGTTTGGCTCTGTGGAGACGACACTTCTGAACACCAACTGACGCTGTTGGAGCCCAGGATTAGGCGAGGAGCAGGCTGTGGCCTACTGGATTTTGGCAGGTGAAGGCAGCAGGAGACTTGCCATCTCCACAGCAGGGGAACAGCTGGCAGTGCTGAACCCCACTAACACTCTAACGAATGTGTTTGGCTCTGTGGAGACGACACTTCTGAACACCAACTGACGCTGTTGGAGCCCAGGATTAGGCGAGGAGCAGGCTGGGGCCTACTGGATTTTGGCAGGTGAAGGCAGCAGGAGACTTGCCATCTCCACAGCAGGGGAACAGCTGGCAGTGCTGAACCCCACTAACACTCTAACGAATGTGTTTGGCTCTGTGGAGACGACACTTCTGAACACCAACTGACGCTGTTGGAGCCCAGGATTAGGTGAGGAGCAGGCTGTGGCCTACTGGATTTTGGCAGGTGAAGGCAGCAGGAGACTTGCCATCTCCACAGCAGGGGAACAGCTGGCAGTGCTGAACCCCACTAACACTCTAATGAATGTGTTTGGCTCTGTGGAGACGACACTTCTGAACACCAACTGACGCTGTTGGAGCCCAGGATTAGGCGAGGAGCAGGCTGGGGCCTACTGGATTTTGGCAGGTGAAGGCAGCAGGAGACTTGCCATCTCCACAGCAGGGGAACAGCTGGCAGTGCTGAACCCCACTAACACTCTAACGAATGTGTTTGACTCTGTGGAGACGACACTTCTGAACACCAACTGACACTGTTGGAGCCCAGGATTACGCATGCCGCATGCAGAGGCCAATGGGCAGCGGTTTTTATGGAGGTTGTGGACTACTACTGATTCTAACCATGCTCCACTTAGGCCTCTGGCTCCACTGTCTCTACTATTTACCCTGGCCTCCAACCCCGCCAGCTACATCTCTGAAGTGGCGTCAGCACAATCTACACTTGTTCCTGTGTTACTGGTGCTCAGTCCCGTCAGTTGATCCCCTGATGTTTGTCCGGCAAGTTCGCCAGCTCTGTCCTCATTCCCACTACTGGTTATGGGAATGTGGACAGAGCAGGAGACCTTGCCGGACACACATCAGGGGATAAACTGATGGGACTGAGCCACAGGAACACAGGAACAAGTGTAGATTGTGCTGACGCCACTTCAGAGATGTAGATGGCGGGGTTGGAGGTCAGGGGAAATAGTAGAGACAGTGGAGCCAGAGACCTAAGTTGGGCACGGTTAAAAATCAGTAGTGGTTTGAATGTTGATGGAGCTGGTGACTTTGCCGTCCACACAGCAGGGGATCAGTTGGCATTACTGAACCCCACTAACACAGGAGCTAGTGTGTTTCTCTGTGCAGACGACACATCTGAGCGACAACTGGCTGTGTTGAAGCAAAGGGATTATAGTTCAGGTGGTAGAAAAATGAACACACCAGCAGACCTGGATACAGTTGCCAACCACTAATTTAGTCTGTAAGAGGAATGGCAAAGTCTTTGGAGATCCAGGCCTTGTTCATTTTCAGAAAAGTCAGCCGGTCAACATTATCGGAAGATAGTCGCGTGCGACGGTCTGTTAGTACACCACCTGCGGCACTAAAGACACGTTCCGATAATACACTGGCAGCAGGGCAAGCCAGCACCTCCAATGCATACTGGCTAAGCTCTGGCCATGTATCCAGCTTAGAGACCCAAAACTTGAAGGGGGAAGAGCCATCTGGGAGTACAGCGACAGGGCAAGACATGTAGTCTGACACCATCTGACGGAAGCGTTGCCTCCTGCTGACTCGAGGCGTCGCTGATGGTGTAGACAATTGTGGTGGACACACAAAACTTTGCCACATTTGGGCCATAGTGGTCTTGCCTTGTGCTGCGGCGCTGCCTCTGCTCCCTCTTTGTGCAGAGTTTCCTCCACTGCCTCGACGCACAGAGCTGCTTTGTAAAGCACTAGCAACAATGCTGTCGGGTGGAATGGAAAACATTATGGACTGCACCAGTGACTCTTCGTACTCCCGCATTTTACGCTCCCGGTTCAACGTTGGTATGAGCCTTTGTACGCTGTCCCGGTAGCGAGGATCTAGGAGGGTGTACACCCAATAATCAGCCGAGACGAGAATGTGGGCAATGCGGCGGTCGTTTCTCAGGCACTGCAGCATGAAATCAACCATGTGCTGCAGACTCCCAACTGCCAAAGAACCGCTGTCCCCTGTTTGAGGCGTGACCTCGGCCTGCTCTGCATCACCCCACCCTCGCTGTACATACTGAGTAGAGGTTTGTGTACCTCCCTCCTCTGGAGAGATGTCTTCCTCCTCCATCGACTCCTCCTCATCCTCCTCACAAAGTGTCCCCTGCCTAGGCCTTTGTGAGGAAACACGTAGCGCAGACTGTCCAGAAGCAGATGGCATTTGGGACTCCTCATCCTCCACCTCTTCTGAAACCTCATCCCTTAGTGCTTGCAGTGTTTGTTGAAGCAGGCAGATAAGGGGGACAGTCATGCTGACTAGTGCATCATCTGCACTCGCCATCCGCGTGGATTCATCGAAGGCACGCAAAACGAGGCAGATGTCCTTCATAGAGGCCCACTCAATGGTGCTGAAGTGTGAACGGCGCACAGTGCGACTTGTTTGCGCCTGATGCAGCTGGTACTCCATGACTGCTGCCTGCTGCTCACACAACCGCTCCAACATATGTAACGTTGAATTCCACCGGGTGGGTAGGTCACATATGATGCGATGTTCCGGAAGGCCAAATCGTCGCTGCAGAGCAGCGAGGCGCGATCTTGCCGTGCTGGAACGTCGCAAGTGAGCGCACTCTATGCGGACCTTGTGCAACAGTGCAGCAAGATCCGGATAGTCCCTCAGAAAGCTCTGCACGACCAAGTTAAGAACATGTGCCAGACATGGGATGTGTGTGAGGTTGCCTAGGCCAAGAGCTGCCACCAGATTTCGGCCATTGTCACACACTACCAAGCCCGGCTGGAGATTCGCTGGCCCAAACCACACATCGCTCTCCAGCTTGATAGCATTCCAGAGCTCCTGCGCTGTGTGGCTTCGATTCCCCAAAGAAATTAATTTGAGTACAGCCTGTTGACGTTTGGCCACGGCTGTGCTCATATCGGTCGTAACAGGCTCCTGCTCTGCTGTTTCTGAGGAACTTGAGTAGGAGGAGGAGTCTATGTGTACAGACTGGAGTCCTGCAATCTGTGGCGTTGGAAGAACACGTACAGCGCCACTCTCCAGATCAACAACAAAGTCAGTTATGAGCAGCAACTGGCGATGTTGGAGCCCAGGACAAGCACTTAGCAGGCTGAGGCCTGATGTGCTGTCAATTGGGAGGCAGCAGGACAGATTGCCATCAAAACAGCAGGGGAACAGCTGACGTTACTGAACCCCACAAACACAGGAGCTAGTGTTTTACTCTGTGAAGACGGCACTTCCGAGCAACAACTGGCTGTGTTGAAGCCCAGGGACAAGCACGGAGCAGGCTGAGGCTGCATTGAAGAAATTTTAAGATCGGTTGTAGACTACTAATTTGAACCAAGCTCCACTTAGGCCTGTGGCTTCACTGATTTTCGTATTTCCCCTGTCCTCCAACCCCGCCAGTTACAGCTCCGAAGTGGCATCTGCACAATCCACACTTGTTCCTGTGTTCCCATGGGAATGTGTACAGAGCAGGCGACATTGCCGGACACACATCAGGGGATTAACTGACCGGACTGAACACCTGTAACACAGGAACAAGTGTGGATTGTGCAGACGCCACTTCGGAGCTGTAACTGGCAGGGTTGGAGGACAGGGAAAATACGAGAGACAGTGGAGCCACAGGCCTAATTGGAGCACGGTTAAAAATCAGTAGTGGTACGACTGTGTAGGCAGCAGGAGACTTTGCCATCCACACAGCAGGGGATCAGCTGACATTACTGAACCCCACTGAGACACGGGAGCAAGTATCTCTTTCCGTGTGGACGGCACTTCCGAACTACAACTGGCTGTGTTGAAGCCCAGGAAATAGAAGGGTGTAGGCAGAGGCCTACTGTATTTTGAATGAGGTGACAGCAGGAGAGACTGCCATCCACACAGCAGGGGATCAGCTGACGTTACTGAACCCCACTGAGACACGGGAGCAAGTATCTCTTTCCGTGTGGACGGCACTTCCGAACTACAACTGGCTGTGTTGAAGCCCAGGAAATAGGAGGGTGTAGGCAGAGGCCTACTGTATTTTGAATGAGGTGACAGTAGGAGAGACTGCCATCCACACAGCAGGGGATCAGCTGACATTACTGAACCCCACTGAGACACGGGAGCAAGTATCTCTTTCCGTGTGGACGGCAATTCCGAACTACAACTGGCTGTGTTGAAGCCCAGGAAATAGGAGGGTGTAGGCAGAGGCCTACTGTATTTTGAATGAGGTGACAGCAGGAGAGACTGCCATCCACACAGCAGGGGATCAGCTGACGTTACTGAACCCCACTGAGACACGGGAGCAAGTATCTCTTTCCGTGTGGACGGCACTTCCGAACTACAACTGGCTGTGTTGAAGCCCAGGAAATAGGAGGGTGTAGGCAGAGGCCTACTGTATTTTGAATGAGGTGACAGCAGGAGAGACTGCCATCCACACAGCAGGGGATCAGCTGACATTACTGAACCCCACTGAGACACGGGAGCAAGTATCTCTTTCCGTGTGGACGGCACTTCCGAACTACAACTGGCTGTGTTGAAGCCCAGGAAATAGGAGGGTGTAGGCAGAGGCCTACTGTATTTTGAATGAGGTGACAGCAGGAGAGACTGCCATCCACACAGCAGGGGATCAGCTGACGTTACTGAACCCCACTGAGACACGGGAGCAAGTATCTCTTTCTGTGTGGACGGCACTTCCGAACTACAACTGGCTGTGTTGAAGCCCAGGAAATAGGAGGGTGTAGGCAGAGGCCTACTGTATTTTGAATGAGGTGACAGCAGGAGAGACTGCCATCCACACAGCAGGGGATCAGCTGACGTTACTGAACCCCACTGAGACACGGGAGCAAGTATCTCTTTCCGTGTGGACGGCACTTCCGAACTACAACTGGCTGTGTTGAAGCCCAGGAAATAGGAGGGTGTAGGCAGAGGCCTACTGTATTTTGAATGAGGTGACAGCAGGAGAGACTGCCATCCACACAGCAGGGGATCAGCTGACATTACTGAACCCCACTGAGACACGGGAGCAAGTATCTCTTTCCGTGTGGACGGCACTTCCGAACTACAACTGGCTGTGTTGAAGCCCAGGAAATAGGAGGGTGTAGGCAGAGGCCTACTGTATTTTGAATGAGGTGACAGCAGGAGAGACTGCCATCCACACAGCAGGGGATCAGCTGATGTTACTGAACCCCACTGAGACACGGGAGCAAGTATCTCTTTCCGTGTGGACGGCACTTCCGAACTACAACTGGCTGTGTTGAAGCACAGGAAATAGGAGGGTGTAGGCAGAGGCCTACTGTATTTTGAATGAGGTGACAGCAGGAGAGACTGCCATCCACACAGCAGGGGATCAGCTGACGTTACTGAACCCCACTGAGACACGGGAGCAAGTATCTCTTTCCGTGTGGACGGCACTTCCGAACTACAACTGGCTGTGTTGAAGCCCAGGAAATAGGAGGGTGTAGGCAGAGGCCTACTGTATTTTGAATGAGGTGACAGCAGGAGAGACTGCCATCCACACAGCAGGGGATCAGCTGACGTTACTGAACCCCACTGAGACACGGGAGCAAGTATCTCTTTCCGTGTGGACGGCACTTCCGAACTACAACTGGCTGTGTTGAAGCCCAGGAAATAGGAGGGTGTAGGCAGAGGCCTACTGTATTTTGAATGAGGTGACAGCAGGAGAGACTGCCATCCACACAGCAGGGGATCAGCTGACATTACTGAACCCCACTGAGACACGGAAGCAAGTATCTCTTTCCGTGTGGACGGCACTTCCGAACTACAAATGGCTGTGTTGAAGCACAGGAAATAGGAGGGTGTAGGCAGAGGCCTACTGTATTTTGAATGAGGTGACAGCAGGAGAGACTGCCATCCACACAGCAGGGGATCAGCTGACGTTACTGAACCCCACTGAGACACGGGAGCAAGTATCTCTTTCCGTGTGGACGGCACTTCCGAACTACAACTGGCTGTGTTGAAGCCCAGGAAATAGGAGGGTGTAGGCAGAGGCCTACTGTATTTTGAATGAGGTGACAGCAGGAGAGACTGCCATCCACACAGCAGGGGATCAGCTGACATTACTGAACCCCACTGAGACACGGGAGCAAGTATCTCTTTCCGTGTGGACGGCACTTCCGAGCTACAACTGGCTGAGTTGAAGCCCAGGAAATAGGAGGGTGTAGGCAGAGGCCTACTGTCTTTGTAATGCGGAGACAGCAGGAGAGACTGCCATCTCCACAGCAGGGGATCAGCTGGCAATGATGAACCCCACTAACACTTGAACGAATGTGTTTGGCTCTGTGGAGACGACACTTCTGAACACCAACTGACGCTGTTGGAGCCCAGGATTAGGCGAGAAGCAGGCTGTGGCCTACTGGATTTTGGCAGGTGAAGGCAGCAGGAGACTTGCCATCTCCACAGCAGGGGAACAGCTGGCAGTGCTGAACCCCACTAACACTCTAACGAATGTGTTTGGCTCTGTGGAGACGACACTTCTGAACACCAACTGACGCTGTTGGAGCCCAGGATTAGGCGAGGAGCAGGCTGGGGCCTACTGGATTTTGGCAGGTGAAGGCAGCAGGAGACTTGCCATCTCCACAGCAGGGGAACAGCTGGCAGTGCTGAACCCCACTAACACTCTAACGAATGTGTTTGGCTCTGTGGAGACGACACTTCTGAACACCAACTGACGCTGTTGGAGCCCAGGATTAGGCGAGGAGCAGGCTGGGGCCTACTGGATTTTGGCAGGTGAAGGCAGCAGGAGACTTGCCATCTCCACAGCAGGGGAACAGCTGGCAGTGCTGAACCCCACTAACACTCTAACGAATGTGTTTGGCTCTGTGGAGACGACACTTCTGAACACCAACTGACGCTGTTGGAGCCCAGGATTAGGCGAGGAGCAGGCTGGGGCCTACTGGATTTTGGCAGGTGAAGGCAGCAGGAGACTTGCCATCTCCACAGCAGGGGAACAGCTGGCAGTGCTGAACCCCACTAACACTCTAACGAATGTGTTTGGCTCTGTGGAGACGACACTTCTGAACACCAACTGACGCTGTTGGAGCCCAGGATTAGGCGAGGAGCAGGCTGGGGCCTACTGGATTTTGGCAGGTGAAGGCAGCAGAAGACTTGCCATCTCCACAGCAGGGGAACAGCTGGCAGTGCTGAACCCCACTAACACTCTAACGAATGTGTTTGGCTCTGTGGAGACGACACTTCTGAACACCAACTGACGCTGTTGGAGCCCAGGATTAGGCGAGGAGCAGGCTGGGGCCTACTGGATTTTGGCAGGTGAAGGCAGCAGGAGACTTGCCATCTCCACAGCAGGGGAACAGCTGGCAGTGCTGAACCCCACTAACACTCTAACGAATGTGTTTGGCTCTGTGGAGACGACACTTCTGAACACCAACTGACGCTGTTGGAGCCCAGGATTAGGCGAGGAGCAGGCTGGGGCCTACTGGATTTTGGCAGGTGAAGGCAGCAGGAGACTTGCCATCTCCACAGCAGGGGAACAGCTGGCAGTGCTGAACCCCACTAACACTCTAACGAATGTGTTTGGCTCTGTGGAGACGACACTTCTGAACACCAACTGACACTGTTGGAGCCCAGGATTACGCATGCCGCATGCAGAGGCCAATGGGCAGCGGTTTTTATGGAGGTTGTGGACTACTACTGATTCTAACCATGCTCCACTTAGGCCTCTGTCTCCACTGTCTCTACTATATACCCTGGCCTCCAACCCCGCCAGCTACATCTCTGAAGTGGCGTCAGCACAATCTACACTTGTTCCTGTGTTACTGGTGCTCAGTCCCGTCAGTTGATCCCCTGATGTTTGTCCGGCAAGTTCGCCAGCTCTGTCCTCATTCCCACTACTGGTTATGGGAATGTGGACAGAGCAGGAGACCTTGCCGGACACACATCAGGGGATAAACTGATGGGACTGAGCCACAGGAACACAGGAACAAGTGTAGATTGTGCTGACGCCACTTCAGAGATGTAGATGGCGGGGTTGGAGGTCAGGGGAAATAGTAGAGACAGTGGAGCCAGAGACCTAAGTTGGGCACGGTTAAAAATCAGTAGTGGTTTGAATGTTGATGGAGCTGGTGACTTTGCCGTCCACACAGCAGGGGATCAGCTGGCATTACTGAACCCCACTAACACAGGAGCTAGTGTGTTTCTCTGTGCAGACGACACATCTGAGCGACAACTGGCTGTGTTGAAGCAAAGGGATTATAGTTCAGGTGGTAGAAAAATGAACACACCAGCAGACCTGGATACAGTTGCCAACCACTAATTTAGTCTGTAAGAGGAATGGCAAAGTCTTTGGAGATCCAGGCCTTGTTCATTTTCAGAAAAGTCAGCCGGTCAACATTATCGGAAGATAGTCACGTGCGACGGTCTGTTAGTACACCACCTGCGGCACTAAAGACACGTTCCGATAATACACTGGCAGCAGGGCAAGCCAGCACCTCCAATGCATACTGGCTAAGCTCTGGCCATGTATCCAGCTTAGAGACCCAAAACTTGAAGGGGGAAGAGCCATCTGGGAGTACAGCGACAGGGCAAGACATGTAGTCTGACACCATCTGACGGAAGCGTTGCCTCCTGCTGACTTGAGGCGTCGCTGATGGTGTAGACAATTGTGGTGGACACACAAAACTTTGCCACATTTGGGCCATAGTGGTCTTGCCTTGTGTTGCGGCGCTGCCTCTGCTCCCTCTTTGTGCAGAGTTTCCTCCACTGCCTCGACGCACAGAGCTGCTTTGTAAAGCACTAGCAACAATGCTGTCGGGTGGAATGGAAAACATTATGGACTGCACCAGTGACTCTTCGTACTCCCGCATTTTACGCTCCCGGTTCAACGTTGGTATGAGCCTTTGTACGCTGTCCCGGTAGCGAGGATCTAGGAGGGTGTACACCCAATAATCAGCCGAGACGAGAATGTGGGCGATGCGGCGGTCGTTTCTCAGGCACTGCAGCATGAAATCAACCATGTGCTGCAGACTCCCAACTGCCAAAGAACCGCTGTCCCCTGTTTGAGGCGTGACCTCGGCCTGCTCTGCATCACCCCACCCTCGCTGTACATACTGAGTAGAGGTTTGTGTACCTCCCTCCTCTGGAGAGATGTCTTCCTCCTCCATCGACTCCTCCTCATCCTCCTCACAAAGTGTCCCCTGCCTAGGCCTTTGTGAGGAAACACGTAGCGCAGACTGTCCAGAAGCAGATGGCATTTGGGACTCCTCATCCTCCACCTCTTCTGAAACCTCATCCCTTAGTGCTTGCAGTGTTTGTTGAAGCAGGCAGATAAGGGGGACAGTCATGCTGACTAGTGCATCATCTGCACTCGCCATCCGCGTGGATTCATCGAAGGCACGCAAAACGAGGCAGATGTCCTTCATAGAGGCCCACTCAATGGTGCTGAAGTGTGAACGGCGCACAGTGCGACTTGTTTGCGCCTGATGCAGCTGGTACGCCATGACTGCTGCCTGCTGCTCACACAACCGCTCCAACATATGTAACGTTGAATTCCACTGGGTGGTTAGGTCACATATGATGCGATGTTCCGGAAGGCCAAATCGTCGCTGCAGAGCAGCGAGGCGCGATCTTGCCGTGCTGGAACGTCGCAAGTGAGCGCACTCTATGCGGACCTTGTGCAACAGTGCAGCAAGATCCGGATAGTCCCTCAGAAAGCTCTGCACGACCAAGTTAAGAACATGTGCCAGACATGGGATGTGTGTGAGGTTGCCTAGGCCAAGAGCTGCCACCAGATTTCGGCCATTGTCACACACTACCAAGCCCGGCTGGAGATTCGCTGGCCCAAACCACACATCGCTCTCCAGCTTGATAGCATTCCAGAGCTCCTGCGCTGTGTGGCTTCGATTCCCCAAAGAAATTAATTTGAGTACAGCCTGTTGACGTTTGGCCACGGCTGTGCTCATATCGGTCGTAACAGGCTCCTGCTCTGCTGTTTCTGAGGAACTTGAGTAGGAGGAGGAGTCTATGTGTACAGACTGGAGTCCTGCAATCCGTGGCGTTGGAAGAACACGTACAGCGCCACTCTCCAGATCCGTACCCGGCTCCACAACATTGACCCAGTGGGCAGTGAGGGAAAGGTATCGTCCCTGTCCATGGTTACTGGTCCACGCATCGGTGGTCAGGTGGACCTTGCTACTAACGGCGTTTAGTAGCGCATGTTTTATTTTGCCCTCAACATGTTTCTGCAGGGCAGGGACGGCTCGCCTGCTGAAATAAAAGCGGCTGGGCACGTTGTATTGGGGGACTGCCAATGCCATTAAGTCCCGGAAGGTGTCAGTGTCCACCAGCCTGAATGACAGCATTTCAACTGCCAGAAGTTTGGCAATGCCAGCATTCAGAGACTGTGCTCGGGGATGGTTTGCCGAGTAAGGGTGCCTTTTATCCCATGCCTGTGCTACCGATGGCTGTGATGGATGGGAACGTGCTGCTATGGGTGTAATCTGACAGGGTCTCCGGACAACAGTGGCAGAGGTTCTTCCTTGGCGATCCTGTGAGGAAGCCGAACCAGCAGTGTGTGAGCTGGAGGAAGAGGGCCCAACACGAACTGAAGAGGTGGTAGGTGGTGCTGTACGTTGGCCTACGTCTTCAGGGTGTCTCTGCAACTCCAACTCGTGCTTGGTGCGCACATGTTTCCACATATTTGTGGTATTGAGGTTGCTGACATTTCTCCCTCTTTTGACTCTCTGATGACACAGCTTGCATTTGACAAAGCAAATGTCATCTGCAACTGTGTCAAAAAAGGACCACGCACTGCAACTCTTGTGAGCGCCCGGTTTGCCTTTGGAAGGAGGAATGCTCCTAACGGGTGCTGAAGTGGAGGGTACAGGCAACCAAGTCTTCCCCCTCCCTCTGCCTCCTGTTTTGGCCGGTAGGGGAATCTCTTCCTCCGAGCTGCTCCCACCACCTTCCTGTTGCTCACGCCATGATGGGTCAAGGACCTCATCATCTTCCCTCCCCTCTTCAAACAGCTGCTTCTCCGGGGTTGTCTCGCCAGCACCGTACGCACCAGAAAGTGGCAACTGAGTCTCGTCATCATCTGATGCGTACTGAGGTGTGCTGACCATAGGCACTGGCCCACTCGCCTCTTCAGATTCAGAGGGACAAAGAAGTTGCGCATCACTGCATACTCCCTCTTCTTCACATTCAGGAATGCTGCTTGGCTGGCCCCCTCTTTCCAAGCCAACAGATTCCGAGAACAGAAGTAGAGACTGTGATGGCTCCTGTCCATGTCTCTCTGACTGCCTGGGCACTTTGGCAGGTGGTGAAGAGACAGATGGTTGCTCTTCGGTGCTCTGACCCTGAGAGGATGCGGAAGTAATTGAAGTCGATGCGTTAGCTGCCATCCATCCGACAACGGCTTCAATTTGTTCCTCCCGCAGCAGTGGGGTACGTTGAGGTCCTACAAAGCTGCGCATAAAGGACTGTTGCCTGCTAAAACTGGGGGATGCTGATCCACTGGTGCCCGCAGCAGGCCCAGAATCCCCACGTCCTCTACCTGTAGAATCCCCACGTCCTCTCCCTGCAGAATCCCCACGTCCTCTCCCTGCTGAAACTCCACGCCCACGCCCACGCGCCTTACTCCCTGCCTTCTTCATCTTGCAAGACTGCTTAAGATAGGCAAAAAAGTACAAAGGGGGGCCTTAGTGTGCTTATTCCTGAACAGCTGGTTACAGGTACAAGAAACACTAATTTTATGAAGTGTGTGTGTGTGGATTAGACTTTAATAGGAGCTGATGTGGCCTACACAAGTTCCAAATGTAGTGTTTGGTGAACTTTTTTTGTGGTTTCTTTGTTGGAAACAAACTCAAAGTATGTGAACAAAGAATTGAAACTGATAGTATCACCAACTTTTTGGAGCTATTACAATGCAGGCAGGTAACCTACAATGCAAAAGATGAGGCTCCAAAAAAATTGGGTAATACTAATCTGGCTGCGCCGGCAGGGCACAAGCCAGAAAAAAAGGCTCCCCTATCTACTCCTATATAGTGTTTGCAACCAACCAATGTTGATGGATACGGATGGATGCACACTAATAGGAGAAGAAAAAATGAGCTGCACTCAAAGACAAATATGTGTGAGGCAGTGACGCACGTTGAGCGTCCTACAACCAGACATAGCTGCAGGACACTCTACTCAGCGTGAGCTGCACTCACACACAGTCAGAGGCCTCTCAGACAGCCGTCAACAGTGCAGCTAAGTGGGCACTGGCACTGACAGGCTGCAGAAAGGCTCCGCTGTGTACTCCTATATAGTGTTTGCAACCACCGTAGATGGAGACGGATGGATGCACACTAATAGAAGAAAAAATGAGCTGCACTCAAATAAAAATATGTGTGAGGCACTGACGCACGCTGAGCGTCCTACAGCCAGACGTAGCTGCAGGACACACTACTCAGCGTGAGCTGCACTCACACACAGTCAGAGACCTCTCAGACAGCCGTGAACAGTGCAGCAAAGTGGACACTAGCACTGAAAGGCTGCAGAAAGGCTCCGCTGTCTACTACTAGTGTTTGCAACCAACGTATATGGATACGGATGGAAGCACACTAGATTGAAATTATGTAAAAAATGCAGCTCAAAAAATAAAAGATGTATGAGGCAGCAGTGATCACACTGGGTGGCCTACAGCCTGACGTGGCTGCAGGACCCACTCCACAGCGTGAGCTGCACTCACACAGCCCTTGCAGACAGCTGTGAACACTGCTGCTAGGGCAAAGAAGGCTACAGTGGTGGTTTATGTAGCCTGGGTAAAGCACTAGATGTTTGGTGGAATCGCTATTTCTAACTGTCCCTCACAGTCTTCTACAGCAGCCTGTCCCTAACTGAATTCACAGCAGAGTGACCAGAAATGGTGGCTGCGGTGGCTTTTATAGTGCATCATGACATCATTTCGGCAGCCAATCACAGCCATGCCAATAGTTAACATGCCTACATGCCTAACAGGATGTGCCCACACTTCGGAGGATTCCCATTGGCTTAATCAAAGCAAGCAGGCTCATAGCATGATGGGAACGTCCTATTCCGATTCCGATTCCGGAATCCGATATGACAAAAGTATCGGAACTAAGTATCGGAATTCCGATACCGCTAATATCGGCCGATACCCGATACTTGCGGTATCGGAATGCTCAACACTAATTATGAGTAACAAAAGGTTATATTGACAGTTAGAATGAGTTAATGCAGCAAGTCAATATTTGCAGTGTTGACCCTTCTTCTTCAGGACCTCAGCAATTCTCCCTGGCATACTCTCAATCAACTTCTGGATCAAATCCTGACTGATAGCAGTCCATTATTGCAAAATCAATGCTTTTATTTTGTCTGAATTTGAAGGTTTTTGTTTGTCCACCCGTCTCTTGATGATTGACCACAAGTTCTCAATGGGATTAAGATCTGGGGAGTTTCCAGGCCATGGTCCCAAAATCTCTATGTTTTGTTCCCTGAGCCATTTAGTTATCACCTTTGCTTTATGGCAAGGTGCTCCATCATGTTGAAAAAGGCATTGTTGATCGCCAAACTGCTCTTGGACGGTTGGAAGAAGTTGCTGTTGGAGGACATTCTGGTACCATTCTTTATTCATGGCTGTGTTTTTAGGCAAGACTGAGAGAGAGCCCATTCCCTTGGCTGAGAAGCAACCCCACACATGAATGGATTCAGGATGCTTGACAGTTGGCATGAGACAAGACTGGTGGTAGCGCTCACCTGGTCTTCTCCGAATAAGCCGTTTTCCAGATGTCCCAAACAATCGAAAAGGGGATTCATCAGAGAAAATGACTTTACCCCAGTCCTCAGCAGTCCACTCCCTGTACCTCTTGCAGAATATCAGTCTGTCCATGATGTTTTTCCTGGAGAGAAGTGGCTTCTTTGCTGCCCTCCTTGAGACCAGGCCTTGCTCCAAGAGTCTCCGCCTCACAGTGCGTGCAGATGCACTCACACCTGCCTGCTGCCATTCCTGAGCAAGCTCTGCACTGCTGGTAGCCCAATCCCGCAGCTGAAACACTTTTAAGAGACGGTCCTGGCGCTTGCTGGTCTTTCTTGGGCGCCCTGGAGCCTTTTTGGCAACAAGGGAACCTCTCTCCTTGAAGTTCTTGATGATGCGATAGATTGTTGACTGAGGTGCAATCTTTCTAGCTGCGATACTCTTCCCTGTTAGGCCATTTTTGTGCAGTGCAATGATGACTGCACGTGTTTCTTTAGAGATAACCATGGCTAACAGAAGAGAAACAATGATGCCAAGCACCAGCCTCCTTTTAAAGTGTCCAGTGGTGTCATTCTTACTTAATCATGACAGATTGGTCTCCAGCCCTGTCCTCATCAACACCCACACCTGTGTTAATGGAGCAATCACTGAAACGATGTTAGCTGGTCCTTTTAAGGCAGGGCTGCAATGATGTTGAAATGTGTTTTGGGGGATAAAGTTCATTTTCTAGGCAAATATTGACTTTGCAAGTAATTGCTGTTAAGCTGATCACTTTTTATAACATTCTGGAGTATATACAAATTGCCATTAGAAAAAATGAAGCAGTAGACTTTGTAAAAATTAATATTTGTGTCATTCTCAAAACTTTTGGCCATGACTGTACGGAGCGGAGCCACGTGTGTATGAGGTGTACGGAGCAGAGCCGTGTGTATATGAGGTGTACGGAGCGGAGCCGCGCGTGTACGAGGTGTACAGAGCAGAGCTGTGTGTACGAGGTGTACAGAGCAGAGGCGCGTGTGTACGAGGTGTACGGAGCGGAGCAGTGTGTGTACGAGGTGTACGGAGCGGAGCCGTGTGTGTACGAGGTGTACGGAGCGGAGCCGCGTGTGTACGAGGTGTACGGAGCGGAGCCGCGTGTGTAAGAGGTGTACGGAGCGTAGTCGTGTGTGTACGAGGTGTACGGAGCAGAGCCACGTGTGTAAGAGGTATATGGCGTAGAGGCGTGTGTGTACGATGTGTACGGAGCAGAGCCGCGTGTGTAAGAGGTGTACGGAGCAGAGCCACGTGTGTAAGAGGTATATGGAGCAGAGGCGCGTGTGTACGATGTGTACAGAGCGGAGCCGTGTGTATGGGGTGTATGGAGCAGAGGCGCGTGTGTACGAGGTGTGCGGAGCAGAGCCGCATGTGTAAGAGGTGTACGGAGCAGAGCCACGTGTGTAAGAGGTATATGGAGCAGAGGCGCGTGTGAACGATGTGTACGGAGCGGAGCCGTGTGTATGGGGTGTACGGAGCAGAGCCGCGTGTGTAAGAGGTGTACGGAGCAGAGCCGCGTGTGTAAGAGGTGTACGGAGCAGAGCCGCGTGTGTAAGAGGTGTACGGAGCAGAGCCGCGTGTGTAAGAGGTATATGGAGCAGAGGCGCGTGTGTACGATGTGTACGGAGCGGAGACGTGTGTATGGGGTGTACGGAGCAGAGGCGCGTGTGTACGAGGTGTACGGAGCAGAGCCACGTGTGTAAGAGGTGAACGGACCAGAGCCGTGTGTGCACGAGGTGTACGGAGCGGAGCCGTGTGTATGGGGTGTACGGAGCAGAGGCGCGTGTGTAAGAGGTGTACGGAGCAGAGCCACGTGTGTAAGAGGTGAACGGACCAGAGCGGTGTGTGTACGAGATGTACGGAGCAGAGCCGCGTGTGTAAGAGGTGTACGGAGCGGAGCCGTGTGTGTAAGAGGTGTACGGAGCAGAGCCGTGTGTGTAAGAGGTGAACGGACCAGAGCCACGTGTGTAAGAGGTGAACGGACCAGAGCCACGTGTGTACGAGGTGTACGGAGCGGAGCCGTGTGTATGGGGTGTACGGAGCAGAGGCGCGTGTGTATGTGTACGGAGCAGAGCCACGTGTGTAAGAGGTATATGGAGCAGAGGCGCGTGTGTACGGAGCGGAGCCGCGTGTGTACGAGGTATATGGAGCAGAGGCGCGTGTGCCAGCGCTGCGTGCACGCCTGACTATGTGCCCACAGGTATTTAACTCCTACCTCTGTTTGTCCTATCCACTCATTTTTACATGTGAGCTTCTTTGATGAGTTTTTTTCATGATGGTATGATCTTGTTTTCTATAGGGACTCTCTCCCTTTGTCCCAAGACCTTGATATCTCTCTCCTCCCCTCCAAAAAGGTAAGCTTACATACCAGTCTATTTCTGTTCTCTATTTTCCTCCATCGTTTTGCCTGTTACTATGCATTCCACCACTATATTTTTACATTGAAAAAAATATTAAAAAACTGACCAATAGCAAATTTTTTTCTCACTTTTTTCCCCCCTTTTTTCACTTATATCTTTTTATATTTTTCCATATATTTTTGGTTTTTCCATTTTGATTTTCATTTTATTTTTTTCATCCATTTTCTCATCCATTTCATTTTCGTTTTTTCCTTTTTTTTTTTTGTTTCATTTTTTCGTTACATTTTAGTTGCCATTTTTTATTTTTATTTCTTATTTTTTTCCCTTATTTCCTTAATGTTTTTTTATTAATACTCTTATTCATTCCTACAGAGAATATTGCTACTTATCGTGACTGCCTTCCATGGACTTTCCATGCTCACATATATCTCCATACCTCTAGGTACTAGTTATTCTCGTATATTTCCTTTGATCCGGTAATTTCTCCAAAATTTATTTTATTTTTTTCCTGTACGCAACTAAACATGTTATAAGTAACTTTGTTATATTATCAACATTTTTAGATACTTCTGTCATATATGAAGTGTGAACCTCGTGTTAACTGGTGTTTCTCATTTTTTTGTCATATATTTATACAATTTTGATGAGCATCATCTTCCATTAGCCCTTGTAATATTGATTCTGAAACACAGTGGTTTTTATGTTTTTGGTTTTTTTTGTGTTTTTCTGTCTTTTGTTCTCAGTCTGATGAAGGGTCTGAGTTTTAGACCAAAACGTCTCCTCCCCTCCAAAAAGGAGAATCTTGCTACCTATCGTCGCTGCCTTCCATGGACTTTCCATGCTCACATATATATCTCCATACCTCTAGTCTGATGAAGGTCTGAGTTGTAGACCGAAACGTCATATAATTTTGGGAGAATCTGTTGTACTAATAAATTTCTTCTGCATATATTTCTTTTGAGTGCCGGAATTTCTTATACTATACTATACTAATAAAACCTATATATTTAGGCCACAGACAACAAGCAGTTTCTCCCTCGGAGTCGGCAGCTGAATACGTTCCTCATAGACTCATCTTCCATAACGCTAATTCTCGTCTCATTTACCGACACTGGAATCGGCATTAGCAATACTGCAGGAGATATTCATTACACGGGACAGGAGAAATATCTACTTCATGATGAGGACGACATCTTCATCTTCTACTACGGCTCTAGAAACATATTTGGCCAGAGTCCGTCACTGACTCCATCACCACCAGTTATTTGTTAGTGTATTAGGGGAGCGTGCATTACATTGTTGGTGACGTCCGTTTTTCTTTTGTAAAAAAAAAATAATTATTTGCTTTGGGTAAATCTATAGAGAGGTCATTAGTGTAGTGAATGTCTGTAATTTTTATACAAACTATTTTTTTACATCTTATCTTTTCATTTTTTGCTTCTGTTCATTTTTTCTTTCTACTTTTTTCTCTATTTTTAATAACGGTGATGTCACTGCTCTATAGGGCCTCCCAGTGATGAACTGACAGAAGACAATGCCTCCTGCAGTGCACCACTGAGGTTACCTGAGTTCAGGGTCTCACTTCACAGCAAAGCTGCTTGAGAATTAGGGTTAGGGGTACGGGACCTCTTTCACAGCGGCAGAGGGATACACAGCTTATCCCCCGCCTGTCGTTTCATTGCTGGAGCCCCTGGAGAGCGGTCACATCAGCTGATGTGGCTGCTCTCCAGGGGAGATCGTCGTGGGACACTCGTTACTAATTGGACTCTGCCGGAAAAGGTAAGTATAGGTTGGTTTATTATTTTATTTTTAATACAGGAGATCGATGGCTTCGGGGAATTCGGTGATTGGCAAGTATGTAATCTATGTTATGTGTTGTATGTTATATGTACTGTATATTCTGTCTGTTATATGTATGTAATGTATGTTTTATTTTTTTACATTCAACACATTAGCCGGATGGTGGGACTATTACTGTCCCATCATCGGCTAATGTACAGTATCAGTCAATGACAGTGTAGCAGGCATAGCCCGATGGCACTTGCAGTCCCATCGGACGATGCCTGCATACACATACACACCCACTGCACAGCCAGCAGAGCCCCCCCACCCGCCGACAGCCGGCACACAGCCCCCTCCTGCCGACACAGCCCCCCCACCCGCAGACAGCCGGCACACAGCCCTCCCACCCACAGACAGCCGGCACACAGCCCTCCTGTTGTGAGTTCATTCTCTGGTTCACCAGTTGTGAGTTCTCCTTCCAGACTCCCTCTGGTGGTAACAGGAGGCAGTGAGGCGGATTTGATTGGTGGAGATCTGCCACCTGAGAAAGAGGATGACGATTGGACCTCAGGAGTCTCAGATTGGATTTAAGACAGCAGACGCCCTATTCTGTCGCTGGTGATTCCTTCTGGCTTGTCAGCTCTTGGTTTTCAGCTCTGTTCCAGTCATCCAAAGCTAAGTTTTTCTGCTAATGTTCACACTTGATTTTGTTGGTCTATTCAGTTTCTTGTGTGGTCAGCCAGCCCCGGCTGCGGGCGGTGCTGAATTTCCACTCTTATTTATCTGTATTTGCCAATTTGCTTTTTGTCCCTTACTAGTTTGGCCTCTTTTTGCTCTGTCTCAGAATATTTCAGAGTGCTGATATAGTGGGAGAAGTCTAGTGACTTCAGGGTTAATTTTGCTATCAGAAGTGTTGGACATTATTTTTGTAGGGTTTTTTGCAGGTTGCAGACAGTGTCTTTCCTTTCCTTTCTAGGTAGTTTGGGCCCCATCGTTTGCTCAGCCTATTTTCCTGCCTGTGTTTGTGCTTTCATCTTGTTTCACCGTCAATACATGTGTGGGGGCTGTCTTTCCTTTGGGGTCTGCTCTGGGGCAGTTAGTTTTCCCCTTTTCTTGCTTTAGGCTTATTTAGCCCTCCGGCCGTGACGAGGCGTCTAGGATCATCATAGGTACGCTCCACGGCTGCTGCTAGTTGTGTGGTAGGATCAGGGATCTGCAATCTGCATAGTTACCAACCTCTCTGGTTTTCTGTGACTTAGCTTGTTTTGCTTTATCCTCCTCAGTGACCCATTCATAACACCCTCCGCCCGCAGACAACCGGCACACAGCCCCGTCAATGTGGATGGGAGAGGAGTCACGCTGCAGAGCGATGGGGCAGCACCGCCCACAGACTGCTGTCACTCTTGATGAGTGACAGCAGTGTGCAGAGGCTGGGTCACGCCTGCTTATTATGTCACGTCAATTTCCAGAGTCAGGAAATTGACGTGACATCAGCGGATGTTAGCGTCGGCTGCAGCCTGGGGGTCACGTGACCCGGACTCAGCTGCCAGCAAAGCGCTGCTCAGAGGCAGAACAGGCAGCGCAAGGCAATTACAATATTCATTAGAGGCCCCGGGAGGGATACGTTGGGGGTTAATAAAAAGTAGTGGATAACCCCTTTAATACTTTGTTGCACCACCTTTTGCTGTGATTACAGCTGCAAGTCGCTTGGGGTATGTCTCTATCAGTTTTGCACATCGAGAGACTGAAATTCTTGCCCATTCTTCCTTGGCAAACAGCTTGTGCTCAGTGCTGTTTGATGGAGATCATTTGTGAACAGCAGTTTTCAGCTCTTTCCACATATTCTCGATTGGATTCAGGTCTGGACTTTGACTTGGCAATTCTAACACCTGAATACGTTTATTTGTGAACCATTCCATTGTAGATTTTGCTTTGTTTGGGATCATTATCTTGTTAGAAGACAAATCTCTGTCCCAGTCTCAGGTCTTTTGCAGACTCCAACAGATTTTCTTCAAGAATGGTCCTGTATTTGGCTCCATCCATCTTCCCATCAATTTTAACTATCTTCCCTGTCCCTGCTGAAGAAAAGCAGGCCCAAACCATGATGCTGCCACCACCATGTTGACAGTGGGGATGGTGTGTTCAGGGTGATGAGCTGTGTTGCCTTTTCTCCAAACATATCGTTTGGCATTGTTGCCAAAAAGATCGATTTTGGTTTCATCTGACCAGAGCACCTTCTTCCACGTGTTTGGTGTCTCCCAAGTGGCTTGTTGCAACTTTAAACAACACTTTTTATGGATATCTTTGAGAAATGGCTTCTTCTTGCCACACTTCCATAAAGTACAGATTTGTGCAGTGTACGACTGATTGTTGTCCTATGGACAGACTGTCCCACCTCAGCTGTAGATCTCTGCAGTTTATCCAGAGTGATCATGAGCCTCTTGGCTGCATCTCTGATCAGTCTTCTCCTTGTTTGAGAGGAAAGTTTAGAGGGACAGCCGGGTCTTGGTAGATTTGCAGTGGTATGATACTCCTTCCATTTCAATATGATCACTTGCACAGTGCTCCTTGGGAGGTTTAAAGTTTTGGAAATCATTTTGTATCCAAATCCGGCTTTAAACTTCTCCACAACAGTATCATGGACCTGCCTGTTGTGTTCCTTGGTCTTCATGATGTTCTCTGTGCTTCAAACAGAACTCTGACACTATCACAGAGCAGGTGCATTTATACGGAGACTTGATTACACACAAGTGGATTATATTTATCATCATTAGTCATTTAGGACACCATTGGATCATACAGCGATCCAAAATGAACTTCTGGAGTGAGTTTGCTGCACTAAAAGTAATGAGGCCGAATAATATTGCACGCCCCACTTTTCAGTTTTTGTATTTCCACAAAAATTTTAAATAACCAATAAATTTCGTTCAACTTCACAATTGTGTCCCACTTGTTGATTCTTCACCAAAAATTTACATTTGGTATCTTTCTGTTTGAAGCATGATATGTGGGAAAAGGTTGAAAAGTTCCAGGGGGCCGAATACATTCTCAAGGCACTGTAAATCTAAGGACCACTCTATTGATGTGGAGTTCCATGACAAAATCAAGAAATTATTCACTCGTCCACCACCAGATGATAAAAATGTCATCAATATATCTATCCCATACACCAAAATATGGATGCCACCGCTTATTATCATCCCTGAATATTGTGGTTTCCTCCCACCAGGCCAGGTATAAGTTAGCATACGAGAAGGCACAGGGGCTCCCCATTGCAGTACCCCTAAGCTGGTGGAACTACTTCCTGTCAAAAAGAAAGAAGTTATGAGTAAGAGTGAATTTAAGAAGATCCTCCATGAAGTCATTATGTTTATTACACTCTACTGATCTCGATTTCAAGAAATGTCTTACTCCTCTGATACCATACATATGCGGCCGATATTCGCTGTATCGGAGTTCCGATACTGAGTTCCGATACTTTTAGAATATCGAATACAGGAATCGGAAGTTCCCATAATGCAATGAGCCAGTTTGATTTTATTCAGCCAATGAGGAATCCTAAGAAGTGTGGGCACATCCTGTTATGCATGTTAACTAAAGGCATGGCTGTGATTGGCTGCTGAAATGATGTCATGTTGCACTATAAAAGCCGCCTCCATTTTGGGTTCACTCTGCTGTGAATTTACTTAGGGACAGGACGCTGCTGTTCTGACTCTGAGTGACAGTTTGAGCTAACGATTTGCTTTATTGTGCTTTACCCAGGCTACTTTAGCAACCGCTGTGTGAGCTTTCTTTTGCCTTGCAGCGCTGTTTACGGCTGTCTGCGAGGTCTGTGTGTGTGAGTGCAGCTCACGCTGTAGTGTGTTCTGCAGCCACCTCCGGTTGTAGTCCGCTCAGCCTGCATCACTGCCTCATTCATTGTCCTTTTTTTGCATTAGTGCTGCTCATTTTTCCAGATTTCTCCTATTAGTGTGGTTCCATCCGTATCCAGCTAGAATATTTGCAAACACTATATAGGAGTAGATAGAGGAGCCTTTCTGCTGGCTTGTGCCCTGCAGCCCCAGCCAGATTAGTATTAGCCTATTTTTTGGAGCCTCATCTATTGCATTGTAGGTTACCTTCCTGCATTGTAATAGCTGCAAAAAGTTTGTGATACTATCGGTTTTACATCTTTGGGCACATCTAGTGTCTTTTTGTGAGAAAAAAAAGTTAATAAAGTTCACTAAACACTCCACTTTACAGTTGTGTAGGCCACATTAGCTCATATTAAAGTCTAGTCCACACTTTATAAAATTAGTGTTTCTTATACCTGTTAGCAGCTGTTCAGGAATAAGCACACTAAGCCCTTAGACTGATAAAGATAGGCAGAAAAGTACTACCAAGATGAAGAAGGCAGGGAGCAAGGCACGTGGTCGTGGGCGTGGAGTTTCTGCAGGGAGAGGACGTGGGGATTCTGTGCCTGCCGCGGGCACTAGTGACTCAGCATCCCCCAGTTTTACCAGGGAACAGTCCTTTATGCACAGCTTGTAGGAGCTCACCGTACCCCACTGCTGCGGGACGAACAAATTGAAGCCATTGTCGGATGGATGGCAGCTAACGCATCAACTTCAATTAGTTCCTGATCCTCTCAGGAGCACTGAAGAGCACCCATCTGTCTCTTCACCACCTGCCAAATTGCCCAGGCAGTCAGAGCCCTGGACAAGAGCCATCTCTACTTCTGTTCTCTGGAAAGAGCGGGCCAGCCAAGCAGCATTCGAGAATTTGAAGAAGAGGTAGTATACAGTGATGCGCAACAGCTTTGTCTCTCTGAATCTGAAGAGGCGGGTGGGCCAGTGACTATGGTCAGCACACCTCAGTACGCATCTGATGATGAGACTCAGGTGCCACTTTCTGGTGCGTACTGTGCTGTCGAGACAACCCAGGAGAAGCAGTCGTTTGTAGAGGGTAGTCTAGATGATGAGGTCCTTGACCCATCATGGTGTGAGGAACAGGAAGGTGGTGGGAGCAGCTCTGAGGAAGAGATTCCCCGAACGGCCAAAAAAGGAGGGAGGGGGTAGACTCGGTTGCCTGTAGCCTCCACTTCGGCACCCATTAGGAGCATGCCTCTTCCAAAATCCAAAATGGGTGCTCCCAAGACTTGCAGTGCCTGGTTCTTTTTTGACACAGTTGCAGATGACATTTGCTTTGTCAAATGCTAGCTGTGTAATCAGAAAGTGAAAAGAGGGAAAAGTGTCAGCAACCTCAAAACCACAAATATGTGGAAACATGTGCGGACCAAGCACGTGGTGGAGTTACAAAGACACACTGAAGACCTAGGCCAATCTACAGCGCCACCTACCACCGCTTCAGCTCATGTTGTAGCCTCTTCCTCCAGCTCACACACAGCTGGTTCGGCTTCCTCAAAGGATCGCCACGGAAGAACCTCTGGCACTGTTGTACAGAGACACAGTGTCATTCCACCCACAGTACCACGTTCCCTGTCATCCTCACACTCCCAGGCCAGTCTACAGCCATTGGTAGCACAGGCATGGGAGAAAAGGCTCCCATACTCGGTAAACCACCCCCCGAGCACAGGCTCTGAATGCTGGCATTGCAAAACTGCTGTCCCTTGAAATGCTCTCATTCAGGCTGGTGGAGACTGACACCTTCCGTAACTTCATGGCATTGTCAGTCCCACAATACAACGTGCCCAGCAGGCAAGCCGTCCCTGCCATGCAAAAGCATGTGGAGGGAAAAATTAAACATGCGCTACAAAACGCTGTCAGTAGCAAGGTCCACCTGACCACCGATGCGTGGACCAGTAACCATGGACAGGGACGATATCTTTCCCTCACTGCCCATTGGATCAATGTTGTGGAGCCGGGTACAGATCTTGAGAGTGGCGCTGTACGTGTTCTGCCAACTCCAAGGACTGCAGGAATCCAGTCTGTACACATTGACTCCTCCTCATACTCCAGTTCCTCTGAATCAGCGCTGCAGGAGCCGTCACAGTCTACCTCCACATGGACCCGTAAACGCTTACCTGTTACGACTGATATGAGCACAGCTGTGGCCAAACGTCAACAGGCCGTATTGAAATTAATTTCTTTGGGGAAATCGAAGCCACACAGCACAGGAGCTCCGGAATGCCATCAAGAAGGAGAGCGAAGTGTGGTTTGTGCCAGCGAATCTCCAGCCAGGCATGGTAGTGTGTGACAATGGCCGAAATCTGGTGGCAGCTCTGGGCCTAGGCAACCTGTCTGGCACATGTGCTCAACTTGGTCGTGCAGAGTTTTTTGAGGGACTATGCGGATCTTGATGCACTGCTGCACAAGGTCCGCATAGAGTGCACTCACTTGCGGCGTTCCAGCATGGCAAGATCGCGCATTGCAGCTCTGCAGCGCCGATTCCACCTTCCGGAACATCGCATCATATGTGACCTACCCACCAGGTGGAATTCAACGTTACATATGTTGGAGAGGTTGTGTGAGCAGCAGGCAGCAGTAATGGAGTACCAGCTGCATCAGGCGCAAACAAGTCGCATTGCGCGCCGTTCACACTACACCACCACTGAGTGGGCCTCTATGAAGTACATCTGCCACGTTTTGCATGCCTTTGATGATTCCACGTGGATGGCAAGTGCAGATGATGAACTAGACAGCATGACTATCCCTCTTATCTGCCTGCTTGAAAAAACACTGCAAGCACTAAGAGAGGAGGTTGTGGAAGAGGTGGAGGATGAGGAGTCACAAATGCCATCTGCTTCTGGACAGTCTCCGCAGGCCTAGGCAGGGGACACTTTGTGAGGAGGAGTCAATGGAGGAGGAAGACATCTGTCCAGAGGAGGGAGGTACACAATGCTCTAGTAGTCAGTATGTAGAGCGAGGGTGGGGTGATGCAGAGCAGGCAGAGATGACCCCTCAAGCAGGGGACAGCGTTTCTTGGCTAGTTGGCAGTCTGCAGCACATGGTTGATTTCATGCTGCAGTGCCTGAGAAACGACCACCCCATCACCCACATTCTCAACATGGCTGATTATTGGGTGTACACCCTCCTAGATCCTCGCTACCGGGACAACTTACAAAGCCTCATAACACCGTTGAACCGGAAGCGTAAAATGCGGGAGTAACAAGACACACTGGTGCATTCCATCATGTTCTCCATTCCACCCGAGAGTAGTGCTGCTAGTGCTTTACAAAGCAGCTCAGTGCGTCGAGGCAGTGGAGGAAGCTCTGCACAAAGAGAGAGCAGTAGCAGCGCCTCAGCACAAGGCAAGACCAGTATGACCCAAATATGACAAAGTTTTGTGTCCCTGCCACAAATGTCTACACCATCACAGACGGCTCCAGTCAGCAGGAGGCAACGTTTCCGTCAGATGGTGACAGACTACATGTCTTGCCCTCTCAGTGTTCTCCCACACGCCTCTTCCCCCTTCAAATTTTGGGTCTCAAAGCTGGATACATGGCCAGAGCTTAGCCAGTATGCACTGGAGGTGCTGGCTTGCCCTGCTACTAGTGTATTATCGGAACGCGTCTTTAGTGCCGCAGGTGGTGTACTAACAGAACGTCGCATGCGACTATCCTCCGATAACGTTGACCGGCTTACTTTTCTGAAAATGAACAAGGCCTGGATCTCGCAGGAATTTGCCAGTCTTCTTCCAGATAAAATAATTGGTTGGCAACAGTATCCAGGTCTCCTGTTGGGTTCATGTTTCTACCACCAGAACTGTAATCCCTGGGCTCCAACACCGACAGTTGCTGCTGAGAAGTGCCGTCTGCACAGTCAACACTTGCTCCTGTTATTGGAGTTCCGTAACGTCAGCTGATCCCCTGCTGTGTGTCCTTCTGAGTGTACCTTCTGCTACATTTCCAAGTTTATGCTTTTTGAAATGGTTTTTGGTAATCACTCGGGATCTCCCTGACGACGACCCTAAAGACGACGACCCTGAAGACCACCCCCGAAGAAGACGACGACCCCGAAAACGACGACCCTGGAGACGACGACCCTGAAGACCACCCCGAAGAATTAAAAAAAATTTTAAAAAAATTAATTCCTGCTATTCCATTTGATTGGGCTAAACCTCTATGCATTTAATGTCTCCTCCACCTCCCCCAATACATTCTACATTATTCTTAGTTGTTTTCCTTCATGTAAAATTAACCTACAAGGAAAGTAAGGGTTTTTTTTCATTCCGATATTTGTGTCCCATTGACTTGCATTGGCTTCCGGTATCGGAATCGGCGATATCCGATATTTTTGGGGCATCGGTCCGATCCAATCCGATCCGATATTTCCCGATATCGAAAGGTATCGCTCAACACTACATGCGGTATATAACTGTACAAAGTCTTGAAATCTAGTAAGATCAGCTCCCCTACATGCATGTATACATGCTCGAGGGTATACAAGTAGGGAAAGGAAAATCCATTTTCCGGAGGGCTTATTCCAACTGTACGTTAGGACTTATTCCAAATGATTCTAACTGACTCTCCCTTCCCCGCGGTCAGTAATTGGGAATCTCCACCACCTACCTCCGCCTGGAGAGCTGCACACCAAAGAGAATAATGGAGCCTCTGGCACCTACCTCCACCCGCAGAGCCGCACTCCACAGAGATTAATGGGGCCTCCGGCACCTACCTCCACCCGCAGAGCCACACTCCACATAGAGAATAATGGAGCCTCCAGCACCAACCTCCACCCGCAGAGCCACACTCCACATAGAGAATAATGGAGCCTCCAGCACCAACCTCCACCCGCAGAGCCGCACTCCACATAGAGAATAATGGAGTCTCCGGCACCTACCTACACCCACAGAGCCGCACTCCATATAGAGAATAATGGAGCCTCCAGCACCAACCTCCACCCACAGAGCCACACTCCACATAGAGAATAATGGAGCCTCCAGCACCGACCTCCACCCGCAGAGCCGCACTCCACATAGAGAATAATGGAGCCTCCAGCACCTACCTCCACCAGCAGAGCCACACTCCACAGAGAATAATGGGGCCTCCGGCACCGACCTCCACCCTCAGAGCCGCACTCCACATAGAGAATAATGGAGCCTCCAGCACCGACCTCCACCCACAAAGCCACACTCCACATAGAGAATAATGGCGCCTCCAGCACCGACCTCCACCCGCAGAGCCTCCACATAGAGAATAATGGCGCCTCCAGCACCGACCTCTACCAGCAGAGCCGCACTCCACATAGAGAATAATGGAGCCTCCGGCACCGACCTCCACCCACAGAGCCGCACTCCACATAGAGAATAAAGGAGACTCCAGCACCTAACTCCACCCGCAGAGCCGCACTCACCATAGTGAATAATGGAGCCTCCAGCACCGACCTCCACCCGCAGAGCCGCACTCCACATAGAGAATAATGGAGCCTCCAGCACCGACCTCCACCAGCAGAGCCGCACTCCACATAGAGAATAATGGAGCCTCCGGGACCGACCTCCACCCGCAGAGCCGCACTCCACATAGAGAATAATGGAGCCTCCAACACCGACCTCAACCCGCAGAGCCTCACTCCACATAGAGAATAATGGAGCGTCCAGCACCAACCTTCAATCCGCAGAGCCGCACTCCACATACAGAATAATGGAGCCTCCACCACCGACCTCCACCCGCAGAGCCGCACTCCACATAGAGAATAATGGAGCCTCCAGTACCGACCTCCACCCGCAGAGCCGCACTCCACATAGAGAATAATGGAGCCTCCAGCACTGACCTCCACCCACACTCCACTTAGAGAATAATGGAGCCTCCAGCACCGACCTCCACCCGCAGAGCCGCACTCCACATAGAGAATAATGGAGACTCCGGGACCGACCTCCACCCGCAGAGCCACACTCCACATAGAGAATAATGGAGCCTCCGGCACCTACCTCCACCCGCAGAGCCACAATCCACATAGAGAATAATGGAGCCTCCAGCACCAACCTCCACCCGCAGAGCCGCACTCCACATAGAGAATAATGGAGCCTCCACCACCGACCTCCACCCGCAGAGCCGCAATCCACATAGAGAATAATGGAGCCTCCAGCACCGACCTCCACCCGCAGAGCCGCACTCCACATAGAGAATAATGGAGCCTCCGGGACCGACCTCCACCCGCAGAGCCGCAATCCACATAGAGAATAATGGAACCTCCAGCACCGACCTCCACCCGCACAGCCGCACTCCACAGAGAATAATGGAGCGTCCGGCACTGACCTCCACCCGCAGAGCCGCACTCCACATAGAGAATAATGGAACCTCCAGCACCGACCTCCACCCGCAGAGCCGCACTCCACATAGAGAATAATGGAACCTCCAGCACAGACCTCCACCCGCAGAGCCGCACTCCACATAGAGAATAATGGAGCCTCCGGGACCGACCTCCACCCGCAGAGCCGCACTCCACATAGAGAACAGTGGAGCCTCCAGCATCGATCTCCACCCGCAGAGCCGCACTCCACATAGAGATTAATGGAGCCTCCAGCACCGACCTCCACCCGCAGAGCCACACTCCACACAGAGAATAATGGAGCCTCCAGCACCGACCTCCACCCGCAGAGCCGCACTCCACATAGAGAATAATGGAGCCTCCGGCACCGACCTCCACCCGCAGAGCCACACTCCACATAGAGAATAATGGAGCCTCCGGCACCGACCTCCACCAGCAGAGCCGCACTCCACATAGAGAATAATGGAGCCTCCAGCACCGACCTCCACCTGCAGAACCGCACTCCACATAGAGAATAATGGAGCCTCCAGCACCTAACTCCACCCGCAGAGCCGCACTCCACATAGAGAATAATGGAGCCTCCAGCACCGACCTCCACCCACAGAGCCACACTCCACATAGAGAATAATGGCGCCTCCAGCACCGACCTCCACCCGCAGAGCCGCACTCCACATAGAGAATAATGGAGCCTCCGGCACCGACCTCCACCCACAGAGCCGCACTCCACATAGAGAATAATGGAGCCTCCAGCACCGACCTCCACCCGCAGAGCCGCACTCCACATAGAGAATAATGGAGCCTCCAGCACCGACCTCCACCCGCAGAGCCGCACTCCACATAGAGAATAATGGGGCCTCCGGCACCTACCTCCACCCGCAGAGCCACACTCCACGTAGAGAATAATGGGGCCTCCGGCACCTACCTCCACCCGCAGAGCCGCACTCCACATAGTGAATAATGGAGCCTCCAGCACCGACCTCCACCCGCAGAGCCGCACTCCACATAGAGAATAATGGAGCCTCCAGCACCGACCTCCACCTGCAGAGCCGCACTCCACATAGAGAATAATGGAGCCTCCAGCACCGACCTCCACCCGCACTCCACATAGAGAATAATGGAGCCTCCGGCACCGACCTCCACCCGCAGAGCCACACTCCACATAGAGAATAATGGAGCCTCCAGCACCGACCTCCACCCGCAGAGCCGTACTCCACATAGAGAATAATGGAGCCTCCAGCACCGACCTCCACCCGCAGAGCCGCACTCCACATAGAGAATAATGCAGCCTCCAGCACCGACCTCCACCCGCAGAGCCGTACTCCACATAGAGAATAATGGAGCCTCCAGCACCGACCTCCACACGCAGAGCCGCACTCCACATAGAGAATAATGGAGCCTCCTGCACCGACCTCCACCCGCAGAGCCGCACTCAACGTAGAGAATAATGGAGCCTCCAGCACCTACCTCCACCCGCAGAGCCACATTCCACGTAGAGAATAATGGAGCCTCCAGCACCGACCTCCACCCACAGAGCCGCACTCCACATAGAGAATAATGGAGCCTCCAGCACCTACCTCCACCCGCAGAGCCACACTCCACATAGAGAATGGAGCCTCCAGCACCTACCTCCACCCGCAGAGCCACACTCCAAGTAGAGAATAATGGGGCCTCCGGCACCTACCTCCACCCGCAGAGCCGCACTCCACATAGTGAATAATGGAGCCTCCAGCACCGACCTCCACCCGCAGAGCCGCACTCCACATAGAGAATAATGGAGCCTCCAGCACCGACCTCCACCTGCAGAGCCGCACTCCACATAGAGAATAATGGAGCCTCCAGCACCGACCTCCACCCGCACTCCACATAGAGAATAATGGAGCCTCCGGCACCGACCTCCATCCGCAGAGCCGCACTCCACATAGAGAATAATGGAGCCTCCAGCACCGACCTCCACCCGCAGAGCCACACTCCACATAGAGAATGGAGCCTCCAGCACCTACCTCCACCCGCAGAGCCACACTCCACGTAGAGAATAACGGGGCCTCCGGCACCTACCTCCACCCGCAGAGCCGCACTCCACATAGTGAATAATGGAGCCTCCAGCACCGACCTCCACCCGCAGAGCCGCACTCCACATAGAGAATAATGGAGCCTCCAGCACCGACCTCCACCTGCAGAGCCGCACTCCACATAGAGAATAATGGAGCCTCCAGCACCGACCTCCACCTGCACTCCACATAGAGAATAATGGAGCCTCCGGCACCGACCTCCACCCGCAGAGCCACACTCCACATAGAGAATAATGGAGCCTCCAGCACCGACCTCCACCCACAGAGCCGTACTCCACATAGAGAATAATGGAGCCTCCAGCTCCGACCTCCACCCGCAGAGCCGCACTCCACATAGAGAATAATGCAGCCTCCAGCACCGACCTCCACCCGAAGAGCCGCACTCCACATAGAGAATAATGGAGCCTCCTGCACCGACCTCCACCCGCAGAGCCGCACTCCACATAGAGAATAATGGAGCCTCCAGCACCGACCTCCACCCACAGAGCCGCACTCCACGTAGAGAATAATGGAGCCTCCAGCACCTACCTCCACCCGCAGAGCCACACTCCACGTAGAGAATAATGGAGCCTCCAGCACCGACCTCCACCCACAGAGCCGCACTCCACATAGAGAATAATGGAGCCTCCAGCACCGACCTCCACCCGCAGAACCGCACTCCACATAGAGAATAATGGAGCCTCCAGCACCTACCTCCACCCGCAGAGCCGCACTCCACATAGAAAATAATGGCGCCTCCGGCACCGACCTCCATCCGCAGAGCCGCACTCCACATAGAGAATAATGGAGCCTCCAGCACCGACCTCCACCCGCAGAGCCACACTCCACATAGAGAATGGAGCCTCCAGCACCTACCTCCACCCGCAGAGCCACACTCCACGTAGAGAATAATGGAGCCTCCAGCACCGACCTCCACCCACAGAGCCGCACTCCAAATAGAGAATAATGGAGCCTCCAGCACCGACCTCCACCCGCAGAGCTGCACTCCACATAGAGATTGGAGCCTCCAGCACCGACCTCCACCCGCAGAGCCACACTCCACATAGAGAATGGAGCCTCCAGCACCGACCTCCACCCGCAGAGCCGCACTCCACATAGAGAATAATGGAGCCTCCAGCACCGACCTCCACCCGCACTCCACATAGAGAATAATGGAGCCTCCGGCACCGACCTCCACCCGCAGAGCCACACTCCACATAGAGAATAATGGAGCCTCCAGCACCGACCTCCACCCGCAGAGCCGTACTCCACATAGAGAATAATGGAGCCTCCAGCACCGACCTCCACCCGCAGAGCCACACTCCACATAGAGAATAATGGAGCCTCCAGCACCGACCTCCACCCGCAGAGCCGCACTCCACATAGAGAATAATGGAGCCTCCTGCACCGACCTCCACCCGCAGAGCCGCACTCCACATAGAGAATAATGGGGCCTCCGGCACCGACCTCCACCCGCAGAGCCGCACTCCACGTAGAGAATAATGGAGCCTCCAGCACCGACCTCCACCCGCAGAGCCGCACTCCACATAGAGAACAAAGGAGCCTCCAGCACCTACCTCCACCCGCAGAGCCAGACTCCACGTAGAGAATAATGGAGCCTCCAGCACCGACCTCCACCCACAGAGCCACACTCCACATAGAGAATGGAGCCTCCAGCACCTACCTCCACCCGCAGAGCCGCACTCCACATAGTGAATAATGGAGCCTCCAGCACCGACCTCCACCCGCAGAGCCGCACTCCACACAAAGAATAATGGAGCCTCCGGCACCGACCTCCACCCGCAGAGCCGCACTCCACATAGAGAATAATGGAGCCTCCAGCACCGACCTTCACCCACAGAGCCACACTCCACATAGAGAATAATGGAGCCTCCGGCACCGACCTCCACCCGCAGAGCCGCACTCCACATAGAGAATAATGCAGCCTCCAGCACCGACCTCCACCCGAAGAGCCGCACTCCACATAGAGAATAATGGAGCCTCCTGCACCGACCTCCACCCGCAGAGCCGCACTCCACATAGAGAATAATGGGGCCTCCGGCACCGACCTCCACCCGCAGAGCCGCACTCCACATAGAGAATAATGGAGCCTCCAGCACCGACCTCCACCCGCAGAGCCGCACTCCACATAGAGAATAATGGAGCCTCCAGCACCGACCTCCACCCACAGAGCCGCACTCCACGTAGAGAATAATGGAGCCTCCAGCACCTACCTCCACCCGCAGAGCCACACTCCACGTAGAGAATAATGGAGCCTCCAGCACCGACCTCCACCCACAGAGCCGCACTCCACATAGAGAATAATGGAGCCTCCAGCACCGACCTCCACCAGCAGAACCGCACTCCACATAGAGAATAATGGAGCCTCCAGCACCTACCTCCACCCGCAGAGCCACACTCCACATAGAAAATAATGGCGCCTCCGGCACCGACCTCCATCCGCAGAGCCGCACTCCACATAGAGAATATTGGAGCCTCCAGCACCGACCTCCACCCGCAGAGCCACACTCCACATAGAGAATGGAGCCTCCAGCACCTACCTCCACCCGCAGAGCCACACTCCACGTAGAGAATAATGGAGCCTCCAGCACCGACCTCCACCCACAGAGCCGCACTCCAAATAGAGAATAATGGAGCCTCCAGCACCGACCTCCACCCGCAGAGCCGCACTCCACATAGAGAATAATGGAGCCTCCGGCACCGACCTCCACCCGCAGAGCCGCCCTCCACATAGAGAATAATGGAGCCTCCAGCACCGACCTTCACCCACAGAGCCACACTCCACATAGAGAATAATGGAGCCTCCGGCACCGACCTCCACCCGCAGAGCCGCACTCCACATAGAGAATAATGGAGCCTCCAACACCGACCTTCACCCACAGAGCCACACTCCACATAGAGAATAATGGAGCCTCCGGCACCGACCTCCACCCGCAGAGCCGCACTCCACATAGAGAATAATGGAGCCTCCGGCACCGACCTCCACCCGCAGAGCCGCACTCCACATAGTGAATAATGGAGCCTCCAGCACCGACCTCCACCCGCACTCCACATAGAGAATAATGGAGCCTCCGGCACCGACCTCCACCCGCACTCCACATAGAGAATAATGGAGCCTCCGGCACCGACCTCCACCCGCAGAGCCGCACTCCACATAGAGAATAATGGAGCCTCCAGCACCGACCTCCACCCGCACTCCACATAGAGAATAATGGAGCCTCCAGCACCTACCTCCACCCGCAGAGCCGCACTCCACATATATGGCTGCTGTGCGCACAGGACCTGTGAAAAGGTCACAGGAGGGGAGGAGTCAGGGGTCACATGATCAGGGGCCTCAGTGTATTAGTGATGGATAGTGCGGCTCTTCTTGCTCCTTTTCCCTCTTTTCTCCCTCCTGTCCCTTCACTATAAAGCCTGGGCCTCATTATACGGCTGTACAGGGGTCTAGTGAAGGCTTTTTAGCCCTTTCCTCAGACTGTAGCTCCTGGGATCAGGCCCTCACTCCTGTCCCTTCACTATAAAGCCTGGGCCTCGTTATACAGCTGTACAGGGGTATAGTGAAGGCTTTTTAACCCTTTCCTCAGACTGTAGCTCCTGGGATCAGGCCCTCACTCCTGTCCCTTCACTATAAAGCCTGGGCCTCATTATACAGCTGTACAGGGGTCTAGTGAAGGCTTTTTAGCCCTTTCCTCGGACTGTAGCTCCTGGGATCAGGCCCTCACTCCTGTCCCTTCACTATAAAGCCTGGGCCTCATTATACAGCTGTACAGGGGTCTATTGAAGGCTTTTTGGCCCTTTCCTCAGACTGTAGCTCCTGGTAACAGGCCCTCACTCCAGTCCCATCTGTCATGAACTCATTTTCTGCTCCACCAGTTGAGAGTTCCCCTTCAGTTCTCCCTCTGGTGGTGACAGGAGGTATTGCGGTTGGTTTAAGTGGTATTGATCTGCCACCTGATGAGGAAGATAACGATTGGATCTCTGGAGTATCAGACTGGATATAAGACAGCCGACGCCCTATCCGGGTGCTGGGCATTCAGTCTGCTTCTCAGATTCTGGACTTCAGCTCTCTTCCAGTCTTCTCAAGTTAAGTTTGTTTTTTTGCTAATGTTCACACTTGCACTTGTTGGTCAATTCAGTTTGTTGTGTAATCAGCCTGCCCCTGCTGGGGCTATGCTGAAATTCCACTCCAATTAATCAGTATTTGCCAATCTGCTTTTTGTCCCTTATTAGATTGGCCTCTTTTTTGCTCTGTCTCAGAATATTTCAGAGTGCTGATATAGGTTTAGAAGTCTAGTGACTTCAGGGTTAATTTTGCTATCAGAAGTGTTGGACAATATTTTTGTAGGTTTTTGGCAGATTGCAGACAGTGTCTTTCCTTTTCTGTCCTTTTTAGTTAGCCGGGCCCCATCGTTTTCTCAGCCTATTTTCCTGCTTTTGTTTGTATTTTCATCTTGTTTCACCGTCAATACATGTGGGGGGCTGTCTTTCCTTTGGGGTCTGCTCTGGGGCAGTTAGTTTTCCTCTTTTCCTGCTTTAGGCTTATGTAGTTCTCCGGTTGTGACGAGGCATCTAGGACCAACGTAGGAACGCTCCACGACTGCTGCTAGTTGTGCGGTTAAGATCAGGGATCTGCAATCTACATAGTTACCAACTTCTCTGGTTTTCTGAGACTTAGCTTGTTGTCTTGCTTTTCCTCCTCGGTTTCCCATTCATAACACCCATCACTATAAAGCCTGGGCCTCATTATATAGCTGGATTAAAAACACACATGTGACATGCACAAATGTGAACAAGTCTGTTGGACAATGTTCACACCACCCTGACTGAAACACAAACAAAGAGCACAGAATGACAAATGTGCAAAAATACCTTGCAGTAAGACATATGACAGTAGTCAGCAAGTGCTGATAAAAGGTAATAACAAATACAGGGTATTTAGTCGATACTTTTTTTTGCAAAAAAAATGAATGCCAAGCTGTTCCACCTCGTCAAGGTAACCCGTATTGAAGCAGTCCCTATCTAATGTATTTAAAACCAGAACATATGAACAGTGCCTAAATGAGCAGGATTAAGACAGGCGCTTTCTAGTATGGGCACGTGGTGCAAGACAACTTATGTGCATGTCACACAAGAGAGGGGTGGGGTCTCTCAAATCATGCATAAGCACGAAAAAAACTGGATTAAAAACACACATGTGACATGCACAAATGTGAACAAGTCTGTTGGACAATGTTCACACCACCCTGACTGAAACACAAACAAAGAGCACAGACTGACAAATGTGCAAAAATACCTTGCAGTAAGACATATGACAGTAGTCAGCAAGTGCTGATAAAAGGTAATAACAAATACAGGGTATTTAGTCGATACGTTTTTTTGCAAAAAAATGTATGCCAAGCTGCTCCACCTCGTCAAGGTAACCCGTATTGAAGCAGTCCCTATCTAATGTATTTAATACCTGAACATATGAACAGTGTCTAAATGAGCAGGATTAAGACAGGCGCTTTCTAGTATGGGCACGTGGTGCAAGACAGCTCCTTATGTGCATGTCACACAAGAGAGGGGTGGGGTCTCTCAAATCATGCATAAGCACGAAAAAAACTGGATTAAAAACACACATATGACATGCACAAATGTGAACAAGTCTGTTGGACAATGTTCACACCACCCTGACTGAAACACAAACAAAGAGCACAGAATGACAAATGTGCAAAAATACCTTGCAGTAAGACATATGACAGTAGTCAGCAAGTGCTGATAAAAGTTAATAACAAATACAGGGTATTTAGTCGATACGTTTTTTTGCAAAAAAATGTATGCCAAGCTGCTCCACTTCATCAAGGTAACCCGTATTGAAGCAGTTCATATGTTCAGGTTTTAAATACATGTCTTACATACATGTCTACTGTCATATGTCTTACTGCAAGGTATTTTTGCACATTTGACATTCTGTGCTCCTCATTATATAGCTGTACAGGGGTCTAGTGAAGGCTTTTTAGCCCTTTCCTCAGACTGTAGCTCCTGGGAACAGGCCCTCACTCCTGTCCCTTCACTATAAAGCCTGGGCCTCATTATACAGCTGTACAGGGGTCTAGTGAAGGCTTTTTAGCCCTCTCAGACTGTAGCTCCTGGAATCAGGCCCTCCCCTCCTGTCCCTTCACTATAAAGCCTGGGCCTCATTATACGGCTGTACAGGGGTCTAGTGAAGGCTTTTTAGCCCTTTCCCCAGACTGTAGCTCCTGGGAACAGGCCCTCACTCCTGTCCCTTCACTATAAAGCCTGGGCCTCATTATACAGCTGTACAGGGGTCTAGTGAAGGCTTTTTAGCCCTCTCAGACTGTAGCTCCTGGAATCAGGCCCTCCCTCCTGTCCCTTCAGTATAAAGCCTAGCCCTCATTATACAGCTGTACAGGGGTCTACTGAAGGCTTTTTAGCCCTTTCCTCAGACTGTAGCTCCTGGGAACAGGCCCTCACTCCTGTCCCTTCACTATAAAGCCTGGGCCTCATTATACAGCTGTACGGGGGTCTAGTGAAGGCTTTTTAGCCCTTTCCTCAAACTGTAGCTCCTGTGAACAGGCCCTCACTCCTGTCCTTTCACTATAAAGTCAGGGCCTTATTATACAGCTGTACAGGGGTCTAGTGAAGGCTTTTTGGCCCTTTCCTCAGACTGTAGCTCCTGGGATCAGGCCCTCTCTCCTGTCTCTTCACTATAAAGTCAGGGCCTTATTATACAGCTGTACAGGGGTCTAGTGAAGGCTTTTTAGCCCTTTCCTCAGACTGTAGCTACTGGGATCAGGCCCTCACTCCTGTCCCTTCACTATAAAGCCTGGGCCTCATTATACAGCTGTACAGGGGTCTAGTGAAGGCTTTTTAGCCCTTTCCTCAGACTGTAGCTCCTGGGATCAGGCTCTCACTCCTGTTCCTTCACTATAAAGCCTGGGCCTCATTATACAGCTGTACAGGGGTCTAGTGAAGGCTTTTTGGCCCTTTCCTCAGACTGTAGCTCCTGGGAACAGGCCCTCACTCCTGTCCCTTCACTATAAAGCCTGGGCCTCATTATACAGCTTTACAGGGGTCTATTGAGGGCTTTTTGGCCCTTTCCTCAGACTGTAGCTCCTGGGATCAGGCCCTCACTCCTGTCTGTATTGTGACCTCTAATATCTGAGATTTGGCCATGTGGTTTTACATTAGTCAGTGCGGCGACATCGGCCGGCGCTGGAGAAGATTCTTATCAGTAAATCCTTGGAGCCATGTTCCAGCTTCTTACAGAGTAACTCTGATCTCTGCACCGCACACATGCAGATTACAGGATGGAAGCAAAGCAGATGAAATGGGAAAATGAGTTTATTTCAACCTGAAACAAAAATGTCTAAATGCTCCCAACGTTTCCTGCGGGTTGTGCACAGCACTACAATTCCCAGCAAGTCACACAGAATCTGGCTGCAGCACTGGTTACATACTATAGTTACAGTAACATTATAGTAATGATCATTGAGGTAGTATTGCATGTAACAGGTGTAATGAGGTGTCCATGACTTTACCATTGATAGCCTTATGATCAATGTCTGTTCTGTGGTGATGTGAAGCCTGGCAGCCCGGGAGATCACCTGGAACTTCCACCTACAGTTACTGAGCTGCTCAGTTTACTGTACAGTAGCCGCGTCCTGCACTTCCGTCCCCTATGGAAATACAGAAGATGGAGCCGCTCCATAACCGAGCAGCTCTGACTGCGGCTGACACAGAACAGGTGTTCAGTAGGGGGATCGTGTGTCACAGTCCAGCCATTGATGTCCTATTGTAAGGATAGCCAAATGCAAAGAAGTGAAGGATGGCACTCACCATTCAGGACCCGTAGAAGCGCAGAAGCGTGAAACGGTCATAGTCCGTACCCAACACATTGCTCCTGTGCCGATGTTTTTTATTCCTGAATAAAGTCTCCAATATTTGAACAGTGAGTGCCATCCTTCACTTCTTTGCATTTGGATATTCTATTTGTTTTTCTTCATGGATTGAGCACCCGTTCTTTGTGGGTTTATGACGTTTCAAAACGTGTGTGATTTGACCTCTAAGCATTGTGCTGAGGTTGAGGTGGCGCAGCAGTGCTAAGCCCTTTTTTCTTTGTATTCTAAGGATAGACCAATGTTAAAAGTCTTGGGCAACCAACTAAAGCAAATGATGTGGAGTTGGGTCACTAAGAGTAATATATACACATACAGTGGGTACCAACCAGAGGCATACCTAGGGTTTTGATTCAGGGCGGCGAAACCTCTCAATGGACACCTAACCAGGTAACCTTGATTACAACTGGTTTAAACATTATAGTCCTTGACCTCATACACGGGTCACATTCCGCACATGCATCAAAACCACCATACCTTACACGGATACCAGGAATGTTTAAAGTTTTTTTTAAAAAACATAATTTATCAATCAACATTCAAAGATTACATAATATAGGTGCTCATAGATCAATCAAAAACGGATGGGAAATGAACACAAACAGCCAGGTCACAAAATAATTATATGTAAAATGCTAGGTGGAACATAAAACTCATGTATCCATGAATGCTCCTACTAAAGTTGCACAAATTTATAAATATTTGAGAGCAGCTTGATCAGTAAATCAATACATGTAATGCATTATAAAAAATACATCATGACGTCTGACCGCTGCTTTCCTTAAAGTGTCTATGTGCAAACAAAAGATGGACTTGTATCTCAATAAGAGCAGAAACTAAATAATGCAGAGTTTTTCCTTATTGGAATTAGCCACCATTATATACAAGACATGTTAGAGTACCTGTGATGCTGTGTCGGGACCCACCACGTATCCCCTGACGCGCGTTTCGGCGTTCCTTCTTCAAAAGGGGCGTGATACGATTAGAAGTAAGAGCATTCATGGATACATGAGTTTTATGTTCCACCTAGCATTTTACATATAATTAATTTTGTGACCTGGCTGTTTGTGTTCATTTCCCACCCGTTTTTGATTGATCTGTGAGCACCTATATTATGTAATCTTTGAATGTTGATTAATAAATTATATATTTTTTTTAAAACTTTAAACATTCCTGGTATCCGTGTAGGGTATGGTGTTTTTTATTTCTTGATTACAACTGGGTGGCGCACCCTAATAGTGGATGCACAAGAATTTTAGCAGATGACCGCGCTGTTGCTGAAAATAATCTCTATATAAAGACCGATATTGTTGTTACCGCCATATGGTCAGTGGTAAATACCAGTCCTACAGAAAATGTAAGAGATCACAGCACAGTTACAGATAATGACTTACCGCTGACGTTCTGTCTGAAGAAATCGTTCACTTTTCCCGTCTTTTCCATCTGGCCCAGACCGACATGACAACTCCTCCAGCCAGGACTCGGCTACAGAGAATACAACAAAGACAGGTTTCACTTTGCATATTTTCAGCACTGTCACCAATGGGACTATTCCCAACCTTCACAAACTGCTCATCCTGCTGATAATAAATAATAACCAGAGTAGGGGACCCACACCCAGAGTGCCAAAAAAGTGGGAAATTAAAATTCTATCATTGTGAATCAAAGTAAACCATGGGTAATAAAACCACTATAATAGAGCACACTGAATGAATTGGACTGTACTAAGACTGGACATCGGAAAAGGAACCACCATAAAAACGAGACAAAAAACCGACTGAAAGTCCAAGGACATTTTTGATAATATAAAATATACATTTTATTGGTATATCAGGATTAAAATGGTATAAGATCAAAAAAAATATAATTCTTAATTAGCAATAACAAGCTGTATGCTATATAGAAAGAATCAAGTGGGGCGCAGCTCAGTGGTATAAAAAATAGATGTGGATATCTGTGATTGTATAGGGACATACTGTAGTAAACATAGTAAATAATGCAATGTGAAAAAAATATTATTATAAAGTGTAAGGAAATATATAAACATGTATAAAGTATATATATTTTTTAAAAAATATGTACAAAAAAATACAATAAAAAAAATATACAATAAGAATAGTAGTGCCACTCAGAATAAAGTGCAAATATAGTGCAAGAAATAAAGATATATATATGCAAAAAAAACTTTGATAAATATAATTTGAAACACACAAATTGTTAGTGAGGTGTAATACTCCAAAATCCAAATAATAATCCAAAAAGAACCACCAAGTGGCAGTCTATCCACAAACGGAAAAACTCAGCACATTGGGACTATTTCTATACACTAAATATGATAGTGATATTATATATCAGCATAGTGCTAGTTTTAATATATCCACATCTTAGTATTAGTACCAGGAATAAACATGAAAAATGAATAGGTATTGTATTATACTATTAGTAACTCACAATATAGTGTCAGCAACTCCTGGTCTCCTGAGGCATCCTCCCCAACGCGCGTTTCAGCCCACAGCCTTCGCCTGCGTCTATAAAAATGGCATAAGACCCTGACAACATTGTTCACACCTGTGAAGTCAGAAATGCTTCCAGGGACACTTGCAATGATGTTCCCATGGCATTTGAGCAGTGTTTCCATAATTTCCAGACGTTTTTAGACCCTAAAAGGACCCCCGGGGGGGTCACGTTAAAAATGCTCGGGTTTCCCATAGACTTACATTGGGTTCGTTGTTCTGGTCGAGAACCCGAGTATTCCAATTTGCTCGATCCGAGCAACGAGCACCCGAGCATTTTAGTGCTCGCCCATCACTAGTCATATTGTCTTACGCTGAGGATATGCCCTTGAAATGGGAGTTTCAACAAGACAACGACCGTAAACACACCAGGAAACAAGCAAAATCTTGGTTCCAGTCCAACAAAATTGAGGCTATGGAGGGGCCAGCCCAATCTCCGGACATTAATCCAATAGAACACTTGTGGGGTGACATCAAAAATGCCATTTCTGAGGCAAAGCCAACAAATGCCAAAGAATTGTGGGATGTAGTCCGAGCATCCTGGGCTGGAATAACAGGTGACAGGGACAGAAGTTGGATGACGCTATGCAACATAGATGTGAGGCAGTTCTAAAAAACTGTGGGTAACAACTAAATATTAGGTAGGTGATTCACAGGAATGATAAATCCACGAAATAGTACATATTGTGAGTTTATAAAGACAAATGCCGACACTGCTGGTTATTAGAACAGCCCAAAGTTCATTATTTGTTACTTTTTGTAAAGTAGTTAAAGATCATCTACATTTCTCTTCATGTTCTGAAATAGAGAACAGTGTGCAAAGTTCCCAATGCTGGAAATAAAAACTAGGATAACGATTTTGTGATTAACTCATGTTTTTGAACAGACAGCTATTATTTTTAACGTTAATTTATCATGACACAGGTGTAAAGTTTTTGATGAAGTTTATCACAATCTTGTCTAGTTAGTTGGTTTCAAAAGAAATTGAAAAGTCAACATTAAGGGAAACTCTGTTGTCATTGTACAGAAATTCACACTTGGCCTCACTGCACATTTACTGTTGTCGATCACAAAAGCAAAGTTTGGCCAGAAAGACTGGACCTGGTCTTGTAGGGACCATATGAGCACATTCAGCAGCACAGAAGGGAGAGAAGGAAGATTCATCCAATAAGATATCAGGGATCTAGGAAACCATCAGCATCATTACCATACACTTTCTCTTACAGGTGATCAAGTGGTTTTTGACCTTGTCAGCACATTTTATGTGCGCTGTCGTAGTAAAATAGTAACCTAGTTAGCAAGGCCAAAAAAAGACATTAGTCCATCCAGTTCAGCCTATATTCCATCAGAATAACTCCCCAGATCTACGTCCTTCTAAAGAACCTAATAACTGTAAGATACAATATTGTTACGCTCCAGGAAGACATCCAGGCCTCTCTTGAACCCCTCGACTAAGTTCGCCTTCACCACCTCCTCAGGCAAGGAATTCCAGATTCTCACTGCCCTAACAGTAAAGAATCCTCTTCCATGTTGGTGGAAAAACCTTCTCTCCTCCAGCCGCAGAGAATGCCCCCTTGTGATCATCACCTTCCTTGGTATAAACAGATCCTCGGAGAGATATTTGTATTGTCCCCTTATATACTTATACATGATTATTAGATCGCCCCTCAGTCGTCTTTTTTCTAGACTAAATAATCATAATTTTGCTAATCTCTCTGGGTATTGTAATTCTCCCATCCCCTTTATTAATTGTGTTGTCCTCCATTGTACTCGCTCTAGTTCCATTATATCCTTCATGAGCACCAGTGCCCAAAACTGTACACAGTACTCCATGTGCAGTCTTAACCAGGGATTTGTACAGAGGCAGTATAATGCTCTCATCATGTGTATCCAGACCTCTTTTAATGCACCCCACGATCCTGTTAGCATTGACAGCCGCTGCCTGCCACTGGCTGCTCCAGGTAAGTTTATCATTAACCAGGATCCCCAAGTCATTCTCCATGTCAGATTTACCCAGTGGTTTCCCGTTCAGTGTGTAATGGTGATATTGATTCCTTCTTCCCATGTGTATAACCTTACATTTATTATTGTTAAACAGCATCTGCCACCTTTCGGCCCAAGTTCCCAACTTATCCAGATCCATCTGTAGCAGAATACTATCTTCTCTTGTATTGACTGCTTTACATAGTTTTGTATCATCTGCAAATATCGATATTTTACTGTGTAAACCTTCTACCAGATCATTAATAAATATGTTGAAGAGAATAGGTCCTAACACCGACCCCTGCAGTACCCCACTGGTCACAGCGACGCAGTTAGAGAATATACCATTTATAACCACCCTCTGCTTTCTATCACTAAGCCAGTTACTTACCCATTTACACACATTTTCCCCCAGACCCAGCATTCTCATTTTGTGTACCAACCTCCTGTGTGGCACGGTATCAAACGCTTTGGAAAAATCAAGATATACGACGTCCAATGACTCACCTTGGTCAAGTCTTTAGCTTACGTCTTCATAAAAACTGATTAGATTGGTTTGACCGGAGTGATTCCTCATAAAACCATGCTGATATGGCGTTACACAGTTATTCTCATTGAGATAATCCAGAATAACATCCCTCAGAAACCCTTCAAATATTTTACCAACAATAGAGGTTAGACTTACTGGCCTATAATTTCCAGGTTCACTTTTTAGCGCCTTTTTGAATATTGGTACCACATTTGCTATGCGCCAGTCCTGTTGAACAGAAGCCATCACTATGGAGTCTCTAAATCTACATCACTTAGTTCTCTTAGTACTCGTGGGTGTATGCCATCCGGACCCAGAGATTTATATATTTTAACCTTATTAATCTGGTTTTGCACCTCTTCTTGGGTTAAATTGGTGACCATTAATATAGGGTTTTCTTTGTCTCTCGGCATTTTAAGTAGCATTTCATTTACCACCGTGAATACCGTGGAGAAGAAGGTGTTCATTTGGCTTTGTAATTTACAGATCTGGGCAGGGAACGGACAGCATCTTCTAATTTAGCTAGGTGAATCTTCCAGGTGGTAAGTTCTATAGAAAAGGGCTTTCAATGCGCAAAGTAATTTGAACAGTTTTGGGTGGAGGAGAATGTTGTGGTCTAGCAGCAAAATGGTGATCACACGATAGTCATACGGCTGTACTACATCACCGATAAAGCAGCCACAGTCAATGACTTGGAATAATCTGTGACTTCTCTGCATTTAGTGGTTACTACTCACCTGGGTAGTCATATGTAGGAATCTCCTCTGTACACCACTCATTGCCCCTCACATATGTCTCTGTAGTATTAATATGGGTCAGATCTTCACCCTGAAACAAATATTGTAAAAGTCTCAGACAGATGAAGAAGTCACATCTATGATCAGCTCTAATCCTGCCATCTCCACCGTTCTCATTACACAAGTATAAAACATATAATACTGGTGGATAAAACAAGACTGAGCACAAGACCTTCACAGCCATCTACACATCATAGGGGAGATCTCATGACACCTTCTCTCCATCTACCTGATGATCCTGAGGAACATTGGGATCTTCTTGTTTACAGTCCTGTGGAAGAAGAGGACGGGGACATCTCTCTGGTGTTGTCCTCTTACTGGATAGATCTGGAGGAAACACATACAGGGACTGACTTCATTCTTTACATACAGATAATTATAGGCCGTGTGTATTTAGTCCTGTCTATTACCTGGTGATGTGAGGGGCTGGGGAACCTCCATTATGACGTTCTTGTATAGATCTTTCTGTCCTTCTAAATACTCCCACTCCTCCATGGAGAAATAGACAGCGACATCCTGACACCTTATAGGAACCTGACACATACAATGATACTGTAGGGAAGTGGACTGACCCATGGACCTGTCTGAAGAGGAACTGTAAATGTAAGATGGGCAGTAAAGATACTTGACATGAATTTGTATATATGTATGGGGAAACAGCTAGAATTAGGAAGAGATGGTGTAGGACCGGGTTTTGGCCACTAGGGGGAGACAAAGAATAGCAGGAAAAGGAGACGGTGTAGTACTGAGGTTTGGCCACTAGAGGGAGACAAAAGAAAGCAGGGAAAGGACTTAACAACAGCTAATGCTGTTCCTCTCAACAGGGAATCCCCATGACCACCACTCTTCGTTTCTTCTTCACAACATTTTTCTTTCTCCATCCAGGAGGACTCTGAAGGCGTACAAGGTTGCTGTTTGTGGGCAAAGTCTTATCCTGATGTATTTATTCATCGTTTTCCTGCGTGAGAGCCTGGTACTGGTTCCTGAGAAGTATGGGCGCTGACTGCCTCCTGATCCTCCTGCTTCTCTGGGTCACATGTTTCCTTTCCTCTGTTTCTTCAGGTGCACTTCGAATTTCTTCTCTTTCTGTAACATGAAGAGATAATTCTGCTCTGTCCAAGAACTCTTCACCTTCCTTAATGATCTTCAAAGTAGCTAACCTCTCTTCGAGATTTTGCAACTTTTCCTCCAACAGGGACACAAGCTTGCACTTGTGGCATGTGAAGTTTGGCTTTTCCACTGGTAAGTCTGTGAACATGTAGCAAGAAATGCAGCTCACCAAATGGCTCCTGGCCTCTTCCATGCTCCTACTGTTAAAGAGATATCAAAGCGTTGAAAAATGTGCCAAAATTCTAGCAAATGCTAAGGTTGAACGATTAAACGGTACACTTAAGCTAAAGATTCAAAAAGCAAGTGAGTAATTGGGGAAACCTTAGACAGAATGTCTGCCTTTAGCTCTTTTCTCCATTAGGTAGACACCCAGCAGAGAGACAAACATGTCCCCTTTTGAGGTTCTGTTTGGATCAGAACCAAGACTAGGCCCGTACTTCCCACAGACATTACAGCTACAGTGTGACAACCTCACCAGTTATGTCCAGAACCTCCAAAAGAGACTCTCATTGATGCAAAAACAAGTTTTTGATTCTATTCCAGACCCAGAGAGTCAAGAAGGAACCCTTTCTCTCCAGCCTGAAGATTGGGTAGTGGTTAAAAGACATGCAAGAAAACCATTGGAGCCAAGGTTTGATAGTCCCTACCAAGTCCTCCTTCCTACAGCCACATCAGTAAAACTCGAGGGAAAACCTACTTGGATTCATGCAAGCCACTCTAAGGTCTTTGAAAGAATGATGATGCTGGCAACCTTACCACAGAAGGGACAGATGGTTCAGATAACCCAAAATGATGGGACAATAACTAGGTAGAAGGCTCAGTTGGGAACATTTTGGTTGAAGACCATTCCTCAATAGGACAATGCAAATGATGAGAACTACGATGTAAGTTACGAGAAGGTAGCTATAGAGACAGGTTATTCAGAAAGAAAAGAATGGCTTATGTGGATGAAATATACTACGGAGCAAAATAACTAGAGTTGAGCGACTTTTGGTTTTTTAGGGTCGCGTTTCGTTTCGTGAAACCCGACTTTTCCAAAAGTCGGGTCGAGCAAGATCGTCCGATTATAGGGAAAAGTCGGGGTCGTACCAAAACACGAAACCCAATGTAAGTCAATGGGGAATAAAAGTCGGCAGTGAGAGGAGGACAGGAAACACACCTACAGTGCCCATTTGAATGCCAAAAGCATCAATTCTTCTTACTTAAGCTTGTCAACCTTAATTAACTTCATAATACAAGTTACGCACTGAAAAATGGGGGTTATTTGGCTACAGTTGTGGGGGGGAGGGCTGGCTCCAGGTTTTCATGTGCCCTGGGCGAAAGAGCGCCCCTTTAACACATACCACAACTCATCATGCTCCGATACGGCAGAGAAATAGCGGTATAGTACAATGAAAAATACTTCACTTTTTACATCTCATGACGAGGCCCATCTATTTCTCCATACAGAATCATTGGTCCCATATAATGTTTGAAACAGTATATGATGAGCTCCACATAATGCTACAGTATATGTTGGTCCCCATGGATGAAGCTCCACTGTCTTATGGGCCCAAATAATGCTCCAAACATAATGGGCCCCATTTCTAATGCTCTAGTGTATAATGGGCCCTGTAAATGCTGCTCCAGTGTCTGATGTCCACCTTTGGAATGTTCCAGTGTATGGTGGGCCCCATCTATCATTCTCCAGAGTATAGTGCTCCCCAAAAATTGCTGTCCCAACATTGAAAACAATCAAATAAGTCTTCTCGCTAGGGAATCCCTGTACTTGTCTGGACTCCTCGTCGTCCCCATCTTCGATCTCACTGCACAGTATTTCAACTTTGCAAGTGCTGTGATCCTGAGCAAGCAGGGGGGGCCCACTCGTTGGCGACGGCACTGGCACAGGGCCCCTGATAGTACGGTGGTGTGTCTGATGGCGGGTGGGCCGAACCTGCACTTTCATCTGCAGCTTCCTCTTTGTCACCGTGTAAGATGGAACTGTATATGGGAAGGGTAACCTGAGTTTCATCAGGGTCAGATTCAGGCCGTGTAGCGTGCGAGGGGAATGTAGTGGTCTGGGTCAATGTACCAGCAGATTCATCGAGCAGTGGCTGGGCATCAGTGCACTTGTGTCGCCCCCAGGAGTACGGTCGCCACAGTGGCATTACCTTCTTCCTAGGGAGTGTAATGTCATGCTTGGGAGCAACGAACGATCTCTCTAGCAGGTTAACTGATTGGGCGGCGTTATTCCCACGAGTCATGACCCTCCAAACAGCGTTCATGAAGGCAAAGTGTTTGTTTTACGTGGGCAGTATGGTTGCAAAGCTGAACCTTAAAGGAATGTCCAGAAGGGCACCACCAGGAGTGGAGCCTACGGTTAAATTCGACTCCACCTGGGAAACCTCAACCATGCCAGCTACAGAACAGATGCACACATTGGAAGCTTAATTCCGTTAACGAACGAGACTCCGTCATGCCCCGCCGTCCGAGTCCGGCTTACTAGAGGGACACGTGAGGCTCTGGCACATGAGATTGGCCAATAACTGGTGTGTCATGCCCTTACATGTCCGTGGCTGCATGTGCGCTACACTGAAAAGGCCAGCGTTTGTCGCTTACAGGTGCAGATAACCCGCTGAACAACGTTAGTGATGGGGATCACTGATTACAATTATTACCCGCGAACAATGATTTCCCAGTAAGTGCAGGTCAACCGCAGTTCCGGAATTAGGCCTAACCGTCATTCCTGAAAAAATGAAAAACTTACGTATGCAAACCACAGGTGCTGTAGCTTGCTTAACAGCTCGCCAGCCGTTCTCACGCCCAGTATGGATTACACGTGATTGCACAAAGGTGAGAAAGGGTACCGTATCCCCAGATAACATGTATGGATAGCGTACACATTCAAAATATATGTCTATACATCAGGAGGCAGGCTCAGACGGTGTTAGGCCCAGTATGGATTGCACGTGATTGCACAAAGGTTAGAAAGGGTACCGTATCCCCAGATAACATGTATGGATAGCGTACACATTCAAAATATGTCTATACATCAGGAGGCAGGCTCAGACGGTGTTAGGCCCAGTATGGATTGCACGTGATTGCACAAAGGTTAGAAAGGGTACCGTATCCCCAGATAACATGTATGGATAGCGTACACATTCAAAATATATGTCTATACATCAGGAGGCAGGCTCAGATGGTGTTAGGCCCAGTATGGATTGCACGTGATTGCACAAAGGTTAGAAAGGGTACCGTATCCCCAGATAACATGTATGGATAGCGTACACATTCAAAATATATGTCTATACATCAGGAGGCAGGCTCAGACAATGTTAGGCCCAGTATGGATTGCACGTGATTGCACAAAGGTGAGAAAGGGTACCGTATCCCCAGATAACATGTATGGATAGTGTACACATTCAAAATATACGTCTATACATCAGGAGGCAGGCTCAGACGGTGTTAGGCCCAGTATGGATTGCACATGATTGCACAAAGGTGAGAAAGGGTACCGTATCCCCAGATAACATGTATGGATAGCGTACACATTCAAAATATATGTCTATACATCAGGAGGCAGGCTCAAACGGTGTCAGGCACAGTATGGGTTTGACGGCCCAGACTACACAGCGGAGGAGCAGGGAGAGGTAAAGATTGCAAATGCTGGGGCCCTGCCCAAGCAAGGGGGGCCCACTCGTGGGCATCGGTACTGGCACTGGGCCCCTCATAGTACGGCGGTGTGTCTGACGGCGGGTGTGCACCACCACCGTCAGAGACACTTGATTGCACTATGAGGGACCCTGTGCCAGTGCCCGCGCCCAAGAGTCGGCCTACCCACCTGTCCAGGGCAACGGCACTCGCACGGTGTCGTGCGCTAGGTGGTGACCCCGGCCATGGGGGGGAGGCAGCACAGTTAGGGAGTTTTAGAAAGTGGCATATGTTGATGTTGGACATTCAGCTGATGCAAAAGGTGAAATAGGTCAAGTCCCAGGAAGAGGTGGACCAAAGCAAGCCATTTTTCTGTCACCCTATGTGTCATCAGGGGAAGGTGGGACAAAATCCTTGGAAACCCATGCGTGGTTCATTTTAATGAAGGTTAGATCATCCACATTTTGGGTTGACAGACGGGTCCTTTTTTCTGTCAGGATTGATCCAGCTGCACTGAAGACTCTTTCCGATAGCACACTTGCAGCTGGGCAAGCGAGCTCCTGTAAGGCATATTGTACCAAATCAGGCCAGGTGTCCAGTTTAGCGGCCCAATAGTCAAAGGGGAATGACCTGTGTGGGAGAACATCGATATGGGAGGAAAAGTAGTTTGTAACCATAGTTGACAACTGCTGTCTCCTGTCACTTTCCATCGATGCAGTATTACCAGTTGTGTGAGCGGTACTTGAAAAATCAGTCCACAACATTGTCATGAAACCCCTGTCTCCAACGCCACTTCTGCTGTGTGCACCACGAACACCTCTGCCAAGCTGACCCCGGCCCGTACGGCTCGTGTGAGAACCATCACCGCTGCTGTGTGCTGGGAATGCCTCAAGCAACCGATTTACCAGAGTTGCTTGTTTATTAGCCAATATTAGGTCAAGGTTCTCCTGTGGCATGATGTTTTGTAATTTGCCTTTATAGCGTGGATCCAGGATGCTGGCCAACCAGTAGTCGTCATCGTTCATCATTTTGGCAATGCGGGGGGTCCCTTTTTAGGATCTGCAAGGCATAATCTGACATGTGGGCCAATGTTCCCGGTGTCAATGATGCACTGCGAGTGCTGGTTGGAGGAGCACTTTCTGGCAAATCCACATCCCTCCAGTCACGCACAAACCCTGTACCAGACCTTGCCACGCCAACATTTTCACTTGCCCCACGAGATGCATCCTCCTCCCCTAAGTAATCATCCCCATCATCCTCCTCCTCCTCCTCCTCTTCTTCCTCCACCTCGTCCAGGAGAGGTCCCTGAGCAGACAATGGCTGAATGTCATCAAGGATTCCCTCCTCCTCTTCCTCCTCATCAACATTGGCTGCAGAAGCCTGCTCCTTAAGGTGCGTCAAAGTTTGCATGAGCAGACGCATAAGTGGGATGCTCATGCTTACGATGGCGTCGTCTGCGCTTACCAGCCGTGTGCATTCCTCAAAACACTGAAGGACTTTACAGAGGTCTTTCAGCTTCGACCACTGCACACCTGTCAACTCCATGTCTGCTCTCAAAGTGCCTGGCCGTGTATCCTCCCACAAATGCATTATGGCCTGCCTCTGCTCGCACAGCCGCTCCACCATGTGCAGGGTGGAGTTCCACCTTGTTGCAATGTCGATAATGAGGCGGTGGTTGGGAAGGTGGAGCAATCGCTGCAGCTTCTGCATACGAACGGAGTGTACAGGCGACCGGCGGATGTGCGCGCACAGTCTTCGCACCTTCTGGAGCAGGGCTGTTAACTCCGGATAATTTTTGAGGGAGCACTGCACCACCAGGTTCAAGGTGTGAGCCAAGCAAGGTATGTGGCTGAGTTTTGAAAGGGCTATGGCTGCCACAAAATTACGGCCGTTATCACTAACTACCTTGCCTGCCTCAAGATGTACACTGCCCAGCCATGACTCAGTTTGTCGCTTCAAGTACTCGGCCAGCACCTCGGCGGTGTGTCTGTCGCCCAAACACATCATCTGCAACACAGCCTGCTGACGCTTTCCACTAGCTGCTCGATAGGGGGACATCTCGTGTGCAACAGTGGCAGCTGCAGATGGAGTGCTCGTACGACTGCGCTCTGTGGACGAGCTTTCGCTTCTGGAGGAGGAGGAGGAGGGTCGAACGCCTACAGCCAACTGTTTCCTATACCGTGGGCTAGGCAGCACTGTCCCACCACCGCTGTCCCCTGTGGACCCTGCATCCACCACATTAACCCAGTGCACAGTGATGGACACGTAACGGCCCTGGCCATGCCGACTGGACCATGCATCAGTTGTGAGGTGCACCTTTCCGCTCACTGACTGCTTGAGTGCATGGACAATGCGGTCTTTCACATGATGGTGGAGGGCTGGGATGGCTTTGCGAGAGAAGAAGTGGCGACTGGGTAGGTCATAGCGTGGTACTGCATAGGCCATGAGTTCGTGGAAAGCTGCGCTTTCCACCAACCGAAAGGGCATCATCTCAAACGAGATTAGTTTGGCAATGTGGGCGTTCAAACCCAGTGTACGCGGATGAGAGACTGAGTACTTTCTTGACCTACTCATAGTGTCTGGGAGGGTGAGCTGGACTTGAGAGCTGCATATGGTGGAAGTAGCGGTGGACAGGGCGGACTGAGAGAGGGTTGATGATGGTGATGAAGTTGGTGTTCTTCTGATGGCCTAGAATCAGTCTTTCGTTGATATAACAGTGGGATTCCCTGACTGCTGTGGCCTTGCAACGACACCTCAACATTTGCTGCTGTGCTGACCGGTGGGCTTACAGTGGGGGAAACAATGTAGCGTTGCTGACTACCTTCGTTGTGATCAGTTGCACATGTGGCACTTGAGGTTTGGTGTTGTGTCCACGCTTGCAAGTGCATGGTGTTTAAATGTCTAAGCATGCAACTGGTATTCAAATTTTTCAGATTTTTCCCTCGGCTAAAGGTCTTTGCGCACTTCTTACAGATAACCTTGGCCTGATCATGAGGATTTTGTTCAAAAAAGTGCCACACTGCCCTCTTCCTACTTTGGCAGACATTTTGCGGCCTAGCACACTGTGATCTTTTGACCCTCTGGACAAGCTGTCCAGCAACTCTTTTGATTTTTGGAACCTGTCTTTGGAGTGCTCCGGGCCTGCCAGATAGCAGCTGTTGCGATGTCGATGTCTGCTGTGGATGCTCCTCATCTGAGCTATTGGAAGCAGCACCCTCTTCCCCCAATGGATGCCAATCTGGGTCAACAACTGGGTCATCCATCACCTCCTCTTCAATGTCATGTGCACCTTCCTCTGTGTCACCGTGTATGGTGGTATAGTGTGCGGGAAGGGGCACCTGAGTCTCATCAGGGTCAGAATCTGGCTCTGTACACTGCGAGGACAATGTAGTGCTCTGAGTGAATGTACCAGCAGAATCATCCATCAGCGGCTGTGCATCAGTGCACTCCATGTCAGATTCATCTTGGCCTGGGTAATTCACCATTTGACTTGATAATCCAGGCATGGTATGTGAAAACAGCTCCATGGAGTAATCAGTAGTATGGCCTGCGTCATCCTTCAATCTTGGTTGGGGTGAAGGACACAAGGAAAGGTGTGGTTCATGAACATGAGCCTCCAATGACGACTCAGTGCTTTTACTTTTTACAACTGAAGAAGAGGAGGCGATAGAGCTGGAGGCTGAGTCAGCAATGTAAGACAAAACTTTTTCCTGATGCTCTGGCTTTAAAAGCGGTTTGCCAACTCCTAGAAAACTAAGCCTTTGAAGCCTTATGGAGCCAGACGATGACGCAGGCTCAACACCTCCTGCATTCGGTCCTATTTTGCTCTTGCCACTACCATCAGATCCACCACCAACACCATCATTACCAGCTGCCAACCCCCGCCCAATTCCACTGCCTCTTCCACCAGCCTTCCTCATTTTTGGTAGCAATGTAGACAAAATCCAACAAACTATATAGTAATGTAAAACAAGGTACAAGGTGTCTATAGGACAGGGGAGATTTTGAATTTCTGCTCACACTAGTGGACACTGGACACTTTTGGATTGTGTGAGGCCCACTGAATATCTGAGCGCTATGTCACAGGCTCGATGGCACAGCTGTGACCAAAGTGACTAGAGGATAAGTGAGATTTTGAATTTCTGCAGACACTTGTGGACACTGGACACTTTTGGATTGTGTGAGGCCCACTGAATATCTGAGCGCTATGTCACAGGCAGAAATTGGTTAGTGTATCACAAACTACAAGGTGTATGTAGAATTGGGCAGAGTAGGAATCTCCCTAGAGTGCAGGTCTGTAAGAACGGAACATGTCCTCGACTTATTCTCACAGAGTGACACAGATAGCTTCACTGTGGCTGTGATAACAGCCGTTACACGGTACTGTGTGAGGAGCGTACACCGCTGTCTGGTGTGAAAAAATGCACGCTCAGTACCTCGGCAGGACAAAAAAAAAAATTGGGATTGCTTTTAAAAAAGCAGTTTGCAGCTCAGTACCTCAGCAGGACAAAAAAAAAAAATTGGGATTGCTTTTAAAAAAGCAGTTTGCAGAGCAGTGGGTAAACAGCAATGCAGCTGTCAGGAAGCCTTAGAAGGCAGCCCAACAACCAACACCACTGATACACCACAATATAGCCTCCCCTTGCACTGCACACACAGTGACTGGTGTGTTGTACAGGCACAATCGCTAGCAGCAGAAGCAGTTTTTTTTTCTTCTTCCCTGCCTAACACTCTCCCTACAGAATCAGCAGCAACCTCTCCCTATGCTAAGATCGGCAGAAGTAAGATGGCGGTCGGCGTGCACGCCCTTTTATACCCCCTGTGACGCCCACCAAAGAAAGCCAATCACTTGCATGCCCTTCTAAAAGATGGTGGTGACCCGTGCCTATGTCATCACGTTGCCCACAGTGTCCGTGGATCCTGATTGGCTGAAAAAGAGCGCAAAACAAACTTTTGAAACGCGACTTTGGCGCGTAAGTCGCCGACCTCGTGGCCGACCTCATCCTAGGGTCGGGTTTCGTTTCATGAAACCCGACTTTGCCAAAAGTCGGTGACTTTTGAAATTTTTCGACCCGTTTCGCTCAACTCTAAAAATAACAAATCTAAGTGTATTGCGTGTGCAACTGCCAGATCCCAGTTAGGGACAATTCACCTCAAATTCTCGGAACAAGACCAAAAAGATTTGCAATAAATTTTTAGCCTTGTATGATGCCGCATATGATCCTACTAATGATACTGTGTTACACTCTCTCATAACTATACCTGCTGATAAAAACTGATCAAGTACCCCCTCGAGTTTTCGCATATCCAGGGAACTATACCTGCTTTCAAAGAATAGGGACAGGAGTGGGGAGATTGGTATTAAACTTAACTTCAGAATTCTGTGAAAACACCATCCCCATAGACAAAGATACTGATGGATATGACGCTAAATGGTTTACTGAGCAAACTGCAGCTAGAAGTGATATATGGTGGTTATGTGGGGACATGAAGCCAAGGCCCAGGTTACCAGCAAACTGGATGGGTAGCTGTGCTTTGTCCCAGGTACTTATGCCATTTGAAATAATCTCATCAGAAGAGATACAAAGGGGTTAGATGAATGCCAAAACTATACGCAGAAACAGAAGGTTGTTACGTGCTGGATCTTTGATCCAAGAGTCTACATAGACAATATAGGAGTTACTAGAGGGTACCAGATGTAAAATACAAAGCTAGGAACCAGATAGTGGCATGGTTTGAATCGGTTTTCTTTTGGTGGGTTACACTTAATAAAAATGTGGACTGGATAAATTACATCTACTATAATCAACAAAGGTTTATAAATTTTACTACGGATGCAATAAAGGGAATAGCAGAGCAACTAGGTCCAACTTCTTTAATGATGTGGCAGAATGGAATGGCTTTAGACATGTTGCTAGAAGGAAAAGGAGGGGTTTGTAAAATGTTTGGCACTTACTGTTCTACTTTCATCCCGAACAATACAGCTCCCAATGGAAGCATCATAAAACAATTGGAGGGTCTCACATCAATTTCTGACGAACTAGCAGAAAATTCTGGTATCGACAACGTGTTCTCACAATGGCTTGATTCGTGGTTTGGAAAATGGAGTCATCTGATGTTTAGTCTCCTCATTTCTCTGGCAGCTGTAGCAGCCATACTTGTTACATGTGGATGTTGCTGTATTCCCTGCAGCCGAGGACTCCTCCAAAGATTGATAGATACATCCATTAATAAAACTATGCACATGGAATTGAAACCTCGCCAAGACGAACATGATAAGCTGGTATAATTGAGAATAGAATATGATCTTCCCACCTCATGGGGAATTCGGTGAAGAAAGTAAGGGGGGAAAGTCCGACACTGGCATTAGGCCTTTGATCTACCTGTGGGTTAAAAGAAGAATCATATCTGTTCTTATAAGGAGGGATTGATAGGGGATTCAGAGACCCCTTATGGGACTTTTCCTTATAAATATAAAGATTTTGATTTTAGATAGATTTGTCTGTTCTGCTCGTTGTGAGCAGATTCAGGTCACAGTGACCTATAATAGTTACATGATCGCCAAGTGCTAGATTGACTTAGGAAACTAGTATGGGTGTTGGTGCTGGGAAAACTGATTAACTGTGTAAATTTCACATGATCAACGCCTGTTTGCTCTTACCTGTTAATGAAATGTTCCGATGACAGACGATGATAATGCTACTTTTAATACAGGTTATTGCTATAGATAGCATGCACGTAATAAAGATGTATATGCCCATCTTAAAGGGTATATAATGGGGGCATCTTTCAATAAATGTATGGCTCTTTGATACAGATACAACCTGTTTCTGTGTGAATCCAACATTTGAAAACCATCCAATATACTGTATGGTCTACTTGAGACCAACCTAACTGTTCTGTCCCTGCATGAGGCGAATGAGGATGTGGCTGGTGAATAGGGGCTGGGAGGGTCTACCTTCGTTTCCTCAATGCAGGGCAGACAGGACCATGTTGCTCAGCGTCCGGAGAGATGATGCACACCAGGGATTGTACAGTCCAGACTTGTTTAATTGGAAATCTGGACATCCAGCGTATGATTGGTAATTAGAGTTGAGCGATACCGTCCGATACTTCAAAGTATCGTATCGGATGGTATCGGCCGATCTTTAAAAAAAGTATCGGTATCGCCGATTCCGATACCGGAAGTCCCATTCAAGTCTATGGGACTTCCGGTATCGGAATAAGAAAAACCCTTTCCTGCCCTTGTACAGCCTCTCTGGGGTCTGTACGGGCCTTTCGGGGGCCTGTGCCGGCCTGCCAGGGGGTCTGTGCAGGCTCCGGTGGTCTGTGCCGGCCTGCCGGGGGGCTGTGCAGGCTCCGGTGGGCTGTGCCGGCCTGCCGGGGGGCTGTGCCGGCCTGCCGGGGGGCTGTGCAGGCTCCGGGGGGCTGTGCCGGCCTGCCGGGGGGCTGTGCCGGCCTGCCGGGGGGCTGTGCAGGCTCCGGGGGCTGTGCCGGCCTGCCGGGGGGCTGTGCCGGCCTGCCGGGGGGCTGTGCAGGCTTCGGGGGTCTGTGCAGGCATCGTCCGATGGGACTACAAGTCCCATCGGGCGATGCCTGCTACCATGACAGTGATTGACACATTAGCCAATGATGGGACAGTAGTAGTCCCATCATCCGGCTAATGTGTTAAATGTAAAAAAAAAAATAAATTACATGCTACATACATACAACATGCATACTACATACATGCTACATTCATACTACATACTACATACATGCTACATACATGCTACATTCATACTACATACATGCTACATTCATACTACATAAATACTACATACAACATACATACTACATATATACTACATACATACTACATATATACTACATGCATGCTACATACATACTGCATGCTACATATATACTACATGCTACATACATACTGCATGCTACATACATACTACATGCTACATACATACTACATGCTACATACATACCACATATATACTACATACATACTACATACATACTACATGCATGCTACATGCATGCTACATGCTACATACATAACACATATATACTACATGCATGCTACATACATACTACATGCTACATACATACCACATACATACTACATGCATGCTACATACATACTACATGCATGCTACATACATACTACATGCATGCTACATACATACTACATGCATGCTACATACATACTACATGCTACATACATACCACATACATACTACATACATACTACATGCTACATACATACTACATATATACTACATGCATGCTACATACATACTACATGCTACATACATACCACATACATACTACATACATGCTACATACATACTACATATATACTACATGCATGCTACATACATACTACATATATACTACATGCATGCTACATACATACTACATGCTACATGCATGCTACATACATACTACATACATACTACATGCTACATACATACTACATATATACTACATGCATGCTACATACATACTACATGCTACATGCATGCTACATACATACTACATACATACTACATGCTACATACATACCACATATATACTACATACATACAATACATTCATACAATACATACATAGACATACAGTACATATAACATAGAGTAACATACTTACCAATACTTGTCACATTGTTCCCCGAAGCCATTGTCTTTTCCGGAATAAATATTAACATAACAAACCACAAAAATACTCACCCACGATCCGAAGCAGTCCACGAGTGTGTCCCACGACGATCTTGGGTAGAGAACGGCAGCATCAGCTGATGCTGCCGTTCTCTACGGGCTGCAGGAATCCAATGACGGAAGGTAGGTATCCTTCCGCACTGTATTCCTCCGCCACTTAAAAAAAAAAAAAGTCCCTAGTCTCACTTTATGCCATTGCTGTGTGGGAATTTCCCACGCAGCAATGGCATAAAGTGAGACTAGGGACTTTTTTTTTTTCAAGTGGCGGAGGAATACAGTGCGGAAGGATACCTACCTTCCGTCATTGGATTCCTGCAGCCCGTAGAGAACGGCAGCATCATCTGATGCTGCAGTTCTCTACCCAAGATCGTCGTGGGACACACTCGTGGACTGCTTCGGATCGTGGGTGAGTATTTTTGTGGTTTGTTATGTTATTATTTATTCCGGAAAAGACAATGGCTTCGGGGAACAATGTGACAAGTATTGGTAAGTATGTTACTCTGTTATATGTACTGTATGTCTATGTATGTATTGTATGAATGTATTGTATGTATGTAGTATATATGTGGTATGTATGTAGCATGTAGTATGTATGTAGTATGTATGTAGCATGCATGTAGCATGTAGTATGTATGTAGCATGCATGTAGTATATATGTAGTATGTATGTAGCATGCATGTAGTATATATGTAGTATGTATGTAGCATGTATGTAGTATGTATGTGGTATGTATGTAGCATGTAGTATGTATGTAGCATGCATGTAGTATATATGTAGTATGTATGTAGCATGTAGTATGTATGTAGTATGTATGTGGTATGTATGTAGCATGTAGTATGTATGTAGCATGCATGTAGTATGTATGTAGCATGCATGTAGTATGTATGTAGCATGCATGTAGTATGTATGTAGTATGTATGTAGTATGTATGTAGTATGTAGCATGTATGTAGTATGTATGTGGTATGTATGTAGCATGTAGTATGTATGTAGCATGCATGTAGTATATATGTAGTATGTAGTATGTATGTAGTATGTATGTGGTATGTATGTAGCATGCATGTAGTATGCATGTAGCATGCATGTAGCATGCATGTAGTATGTATGTAGCATGCATGTAGCATGCATGTAGTATGTATGTAGCATGCATGTAGTATGCATGTAGCATGCATGTAGTATGTATGTAGTATGTATGTAGCATGCAGTATGTATGTAGCATGTATGTAGTATATATGTAGTATGTATGTAGCATGTAGTATGTATGTAGCATGCATGTAGTATGTATGTAGTATTTTTTTTATTTTTTTTTTTAACATTTAACACATTAGCCGGATGATGGGACTACTACTGTCCCATCATTGGCTAATGTGTCAATCACTGTCATGGTAGCAGGCATCGCCCGATGGGACTTGTAGTCCCATCGGACGATGCTTGCACAGACCCCCGGACATCAGCACAGCCCCCCGGCAGGCCGGCACAGCCCCCCGGCAGGCCGGTACAGACCCCCACAGGGTGCACAGACCACCGGCAGGCCGGCACAGCCCCCCGGCAGGCCGGTACAGACCCCCACAGGGTGCACAGACCACCGGCAGGCCGGCACAGCCCCCCGGCAGGCCGGTACAGACCCCGGGCAGTCCACACAGCCCCCCGGCAGGCCGGCACAGCCCCCCGGCAGGCCGGCAGAGACCCCCGGAAGGCCCGAAATGACGGCGCATCATGATGCGCACACACCGCGCATCATGATGACGTCAGTCTGTCAATCAACTTTGAACTTCCGATTCCGATGCCGAATTCCGATATTGAAAAAATATCGGAAGTCGGTATCGGAATTCCGATACAGCAAGTATCGGCCGATACCCGATACTTGCGGTATCGGAATGCTCAACACTATTGGTAATACAATAGTTCTCCAGAAATGCAGAGTGTTAACAAAGTGGTCGAAAAACTGATGCCTTTCACAGCTCGGTACAAGCATGTCTCTCCCAGAGAAAGTGAAACTAGCAATGGCTGGAAGGAGGAAGAGGAGAGCCGAACTTTGAACCAGAAGTGGAAGGCATGCATGAGGATTAATTAGCTGCAGGATCCCATACATAAAAAAGACCAGCAGGTGGCAGCAGAGCAAATGCAAGACAATTATACACAGCATGGAAATAGTACAATATAGAAACCATATAAGCATAACTTAGACGGAACAGCAAATAATAACAGAAGATTGCCCACATCTATGAATGAAGCAATTATTGTCCGGGAGAAAACCCTGAGCCCCCAGACTCGTATAGTCCAATAACCCGACTCCCTGCAGATAATGAAATAATAGCCAAAATACTAGCCAATAGGGAAAGAAAATGATAGTGGAAGTGATTCATGAAGACAAACAGGATTTATACCGAACAGACCTACGGCACCAACATCAGACGGTGATATCTTACTATACAGATGAGTAATAACGAGGCTGGAAATAAAGCAATTATGTCCGTGACGCTATGAAAGCTTCCGACAGCGTCCAGTCGAATTAATTATGGAAAGGATTGGGCAAAATGGGATTTGGTCATAAGTTTATAAATTGGGTCAATGTTCTCTATGGGTCACCACCCGCTAGATTGAGAGTAAATGGTCGATTGTCAGGGCCATGTGAGTTGGGCAGGAATACACAACAGGGGCGCACGCTCTCACCTCTCCTATTTGCAATAGCAATGAGCCGCTGGCTTGTAAACTGAGAGATTCCAAGGACTTCATTGGTGGTGAGATGGTGAGTCTGTGTGCCAGTGACGCTACTGTATGTGGGCGATATAGAATCATCTGTTGGCCCAATAATGATAGATATAAAAGATTTTGGTGCAAAATCAGGCCTAAACATCAATTGGGTTGTCTGTTATATTCCCACTGACCCTCTCCCACATATGGAAACAATTGCACCAGCTCAGACACAAGTGGTGGAACAGATTAAATATCTCAGTGTGGTGGTCGGTTCTAATATTACAGAATATATAGTGTTAAATATTAACCCCTCACTAGAGATTTATATCCAAAATAACTGCATGGTGTAAATTTCCTCTGTCTGTAATAGGTCGGGGGAATCTTATTAAAGTGATTTTAATGCCACAATTGTCATATTTGCTTCACAAATTCCCATGTTGGATCCCTCCTCCCATATTCCAAAAGGTGCAGTCATTGTTCAGAGAACTGATATGGTGCCAGCGAAATGCAAGGATAAAACTGACGTCACATCAAAGGGACAAAACTGAGGGAGGTTTGGAGATTCCAGATCCATGGATCTATTTTTATAGCTTTGCAACATTTTCATGGGTGTGAAAAAGAGTCTGGGCAAGAATGGTAGTCTTTTCTATCAAAACAAAAAATGTGTGTCACCCATATACGAACTGGAGGTGCTCACTAAGTACACAGGTATAGGCCGACCTTAGCAATGATGTACAAGGTGTGGGACGGGAAGAGACTGTTCGGGATTAGGGAATACTCTAATTTTACCCCATTATGGCAAAATCAGCGACTGGTGGAGTTTGGCAAGTTGGCTGGTATCAGAGGATGGGAATCAAGAGAAATTCAGACTTTAGATCAGTTAGAAGAAAACTGAACATTTAAAAGCTTTAACAAACTACAACAAGAGTGTGGATTGACTCACGGCCTCTTCTATCGATACCTACAACTTAGGCATGGATATCTGACTTGGCACAGGATATACGGAAAAATTATTTACTAGTCTCTCGTATATAGAACACTGAGCTTTCTTTTTAGACTTGGGGTATGTCCAAATGCAGATTGCCCAAGATGTGGAACAGGAGATGCACGTTTGTTACACATGTTCTGGGAGTGCAGGAGATTGGGCTCCTACTGGAAAAACACAATATCTATATATATAAAATTGAATGTATGTGTGCATCACCAACCAATCACGAAGCATCTTTTATTTCACCAGAGCTGTTTAAAAGAAGCTGAGCTGTGATTGGTTGCTATGAGCAACAGTTTTCCCACTCCACAACACCTCAGCAGACACTGACTGGGTGGGAGAAATCTAGCATCCCTGGGAACATAAGCTCAAAGCCATTGTCTGCCCCCCAGCATCACACATCCTCCATCCCATAGGCACATCTTCCCTCTTAAAGGGATCTCCGATATAGAAGTTAGGGCAACTCCCTCAGCGCTCTGATTCTGCCCCGAGCCTTCTATTAAAGGTATCATTGGTATGGAAGTCAGGGCAAATCCATCCAGTGCTTTGGTTTTGACCCCAGGCCTCACTTAAAGAGATCCCTGGTATGGAAGTTAGGACAAATCCACTCTGCGCTTTGGTACTGACCCCAGGCCTCTGTTAAATGGATCTCCGGTATGGAAGTTAGGGCAAATCCCTCAGCGCTCTGATTCTGACTCCAGGCTTCTATTAAAGGGATCATTGGTATGAAGTCAGGGCAAATCCATCCAGCGCTTTGGTTCTGACCCCAGGCCTCTCTTAAAAGGATCCCCGGTATGGAAGTTATTGCAATTTCACTCATCATTCTGGTTCTGACCCCAGGCTCTCTTAAAGGGATCCCTGGTATGGAAGTCAGGGCAATTGCCTTCAATTGCTCTGGCACTGACCCCAGGCTCTCTTAAGGGGATCTCCTGTATAGAAGTCAGGGCAAATCCACTCAGGGCTCTGGTTCTGATCCCAGGCTCTCTTAAAGGGATCCCTGGTATGGAAGTTAGGGCAATTCTACTCAGCACTCTAGTTCTGACCCCTGTCTCTCTTAAAGGGTTCATTGGTATGGAAGTTAGGGCAATTCCACTCAGCGCTCTGATTCTGACCCCAGTCTCTCTTAAAAGGTATTCCTGGTATGGAAGTGAGGGCAAATCCAAACTGTGCTTTGGTACTGAACCCAGGCTGTTGTGAGTTCAATTTCCCCTTCACCGTTGATGTCTGATGAACTCCCTCTGCTGGTGGAGAGGTATTGAAATTGATTGGGTTGAGAAGAACCTGTCATCTGAACAGGTGGAGCCTGATTGGACACCCGGAATCACTGAGTGGATATAAGGCAGCTGACGCATTACAGGGGTGCTGGTGATCCTTTCTGCTCTGAGCTCTTGCAACCAGTTAGTCCTGTCTACTGAAAGCTAAGTTTTTGCTCTCTTATTTTTCCATGAGATTTTGTCTGTTTGCTTAGTGTTTTGTGTTCAACCTGCCTTTGTTGGGACGGGCTGAGCTCCATTTTTGTCTCTGATCAGTTTATCTCTTTGCTCTGTTTTCAGAATATACCTGAGTGCTGATATAGTGATTTTGAAGTCTAGTGACTTCAGGGCCTTTTTCCCTATCAGACGGTTGGGACATTTTTGGTAGGGTTTTTTGCGGATTGCAGCCAGCATCTTTTCTGTCCTTTCCTATTTAGTTAGTTGGGCCTCATCGTTTGCTCAACCTGTCTTTCTGTCTGTGTTTTCATCTGCTTTTCACCGACAATACATGTTGGGGGCTGTCTATTGCTTTGGGGTCTGCTCTGGGGCAGTTTAGATTTCCCCTTTCTTTAGGCTTATTTAGTTCTCCGGCTGTAAACGAGGGGTCTAGGGCACCGTAGGAACCCCCCACGGCTACTGTTAGTTGTGGTGAATAGGATCAGGGGTCTACATTCCGATAGCTACCAACCTCTCCGGTTTTCTGGACTAAGCTTGTATTTTGTTTTTTCCTCCTTCGGTGACTCATTCATAACAGAATCACCAGCCATACCGCAGATTCTAGGGTACTCAATAGCAGGAAGGAATTGTAAAAAAAAAAAAAAAAAAAAGGGAAAGAAAAAAAAGTGTCAGAATTTTTTATTTTTTTGTGTGGATATTTTTTCCTCTGTGTCTTTGAGGCCGTAGGGGGAATTTTTTCTTCTCAATGGAGATGAAGCAATTGTCTGATCGTGTGGAGCAGCTCGCTGCTGAAGTGCGGGGAATTTCTACCTATCTTGCTCATTCACATGTTGCTGAGCCAAAGATCCCTACTCCTGATGTGTTTTTTGGGGATCGGTCTAAATTTTTGAATTTTAAGAATAATTGTAAATTATTTTTTGCCTTGAAGCCTAACTCATCAGGGAGCTCCGCACAGCAGGTTAAATTTGTCATCTCTTTGCTGCGCGGCGATCCTCAGGATTGGGCGTTTTCTTTGAAACCTGATGATCCTATTCTAACTAATGTGAATGCATTTTTTCAAGCCTTGGGGCTGTTGTATGATGAACCTAATGCTATTGATCAGGCTGAAAAGGCCCTGTTGGCATTGAGCCAGGGTCAGGATTCTGCAGAGTTGTACTGTCAAAAATTCCGAAAGTGGGCGGTCCTTACTACCTGGAATGATGGTGCCTTGGCATCTCTCTTTCGGAAGGGTTTGTCAGAAACCGTAAAAGATACTATGGTGGGATTTCCTGTTCCCTCTGGTCTTGACAATTCTATGTCATTAGCCATTCAGGTTGATCGGCGTTTGCGTGAATGCAAAACTGCACTAGAGGTGTTGCCACCTGTTGAACAAATGTCTGAACCTATGCAATGTGATAGAGTTTGGTCTAGGGCGCAACGTCAGGAGTTCAGAAGGCGTAATAAGCTGTGTTTTTTCTGTCGAGATGCCTCGCATATTAATTCTGTCTGCCCTAAATGAGAGAAATGTTTTGCACACTCATTTGCTGTGGGTGGTGTTCAAACTAAGTTTCTTCTGGCAATTACTCTGATCTGCTCCCTGTCCACATTTTCCGCTAAGGCTTTTGTGGATTCGGGAGCAGCTCTGAACCTGATGGACTTGGATTTTGCTAAACGTTGTGGATTTCTTTTGACACCTCTGCGGACGCCTATCCCTTTGAGGGGTATTGATGCTACTCCTTTGGCGAATAAACCTCAGTTTTGGACCCAGGTGGTAATGCGGGTCGCCCCAGACCATCAAGAAAATTGCAGATTTTTGGTGTTGCATAATCTGCATGATACCATTGTTCTGGGGTTTCCCTGGTTGCAAATCCATAATCCAGTTTTGGATTGGAAATCTGTGTCTGTGGTGAGTTGGGGTTGTCGGTGTGCCTTTAGTGACGCTCCTGTTTTCTCCACCTCTCCCCAGTCGCATGATGTTCCTGACAATTTGGCTGATTTTTATGATGTATTTAGTGAGAATGAGTCTGCGTCTTTGCCTCCTCATAGGAGTTATGACTGTGCAATTGAGCTGAGCCCTGGGTGTAAATTTCCCAAGGGTCGACTTTTCAATTTATCTGTACCCGAGCATGAGGCTATGCGATCCTACATTAAGGAGTCGTTGAAGAAGGGTCATATTAGACCATCCTCTTCTCCCTTAGGTGCTGGGTTTTTTTTCGTGGCCAAGAAGGATGGTTCATTAAGGCCTTGTATTGACTATCGTTCCCTCAACAAAATTACTGTTAAATATCAGTATCCGTTACCCCTGATTTCTGATCTATTCTCTAGAGTTAAAGGTGCTTGCTGGTTTACCAAGCTTGACCTCAGGGGGGCGTATAATCTTATTCGCATTAAGCATGGGGATGAATGGAAGATGGCGTTTAATACTCCAGAGGGACATTTTGAGTACCTGGTGATGCCTTTTGGGATCACTAATACCCCTTCTGTCTTCCAGTGCTTCATGAATGATATTTTCCGAGACTTTGTGGATACATTTTTGATTATCTATCTGGATGATATTTTGATCTTCTCCAAGGATTGTGATTCTCATGTGAAACATGTTCGGACTGTGTTCCGGATCTTGAGGGAGAATTCCCTGTATGTCAAAGTATCGAAATGCCTTTTTGGGGTACAGAGGATTTCATTTTTGGGATTTATTTTGTCTCCGTCAAGTATTGAAATGGACCCGGCCAAGGTACAGGCCATTTATGATTGGGTTCAGCCCACTTCTTTGAAGGCCCTCCAGAAGTTTTTGGGTTTTGCTAATTTTTATCGTAAATTTATAGCTAATTTTTCTGGTATTGCCAAACCATTGACTGATTTGACTAAGAATGGTGCTGATGTGCTGAATTGGTCTCCGGAGGCTGTTTCTTCCTTTCAGGAGCTGAAGCGAAGGTTCACTTATGCTCCGGTTTTGCAGCAACCTGATGTCTCACTCCCGTTTCAGGTAGAGGTGGACGCTTCTGAGATTGGTGCAGGAGCTGTTTTGTCCCAAAAAGATCCAGTAACATCTAAAATGAATCCCTGTGCTCTCTTTTCCCGAAAGTTCTCCCCATCTGAACGTAACTATGATGTGGGGAATCGGGAACTGTTAGCCATGAAATGGGCATTTGAGGAGTGGAGACATTGGTTGGAGGGAGCTAGACATCAAGTCGTGGTCCTTTCTGACCACAAGAATTTGATTTACTTGGAGTCGGCCAAACGCTTGAATCCTAGACAGGCTAGGTGGGCCTTGTTTTTCACACGTTTTGATTTTGTGGTCTCTTTTCTTCCAGGCACTAAGAATGTCAAGGCAGACGCCCTCTCTAGGAGTTTCTTTGCTGATTCTCCTGTTGTGACCAAGCCTGCTACCATCTTAGGTGAGGGGGTAGTTCTTTCTGCCATCTCACCCGATTTGAGACGTGCTCTGGAAGAGTTTCAGGAGGACAAACCTGAGCGTTGTCCCATTGGAAAATTGTATGTTCCTGACCAGTGGAGGAAGAGAGTGATGTCTGAAGTTCATTGCTCTGCATTGGCTGGTCATCCAGGTATTTTTGGTACTAGAGATTTGGTGAGTCGGTCTTTTTGGTGGCCCACCTTGTCTCGTGATGTCAGGAGTTTTGTGCAGTCCTGTGGGACTTGCTCCCGGTCTAAACCTTGTTCTCGCTCTAGTGGGTTGCTGATGTCTTTGCCAGTGCCCAGGAGGCCATAGACCCATATTTCAATGGATTTTATCTCTGATATGCCTGTCTCTCAGAGAATGACTGTTATTTGGGTGATTTGTGATAGATTCTCTAAGATGGTCCATCTTGTACCACTCCCTAAGTTGCCATCTTCCTCAGAGTTGGTGCCCTTGTTTTTGCAACAGGTGGTTCGCTTGCACGGGATTCCTGAGAACATTGTATCTGACAGAGGAGTTCAGTTTATTTCTAGATTTTGGAGGACTTTATGTTCCAAGCTGGGAATTCAGTTGTCCTCCTCTGCGTTTCACCCTCAGACCAATGGGCAGACGGAGAGAACAAACCAGACTTTGGAGTCGTATTTGAGGTTTTATTTCTGCTGATCAGGATAATTGGGTTTCATTTTTGCCCTTGGCCGAATTTGCTTTAAATAATAGAGCTAGTTCTGCCACTTTGATGTCACCTTTTTTTTGTAACTTTGGGTTTCATCCTCGATTCTCTTCAGGGCAGGTGGAGTCTTCTGCCTGCCCAGGTGTTGACACTATGGTGGAGAGAATGTACCAGATCTGGGACCAAGTGGTGGATAGGTTGTCTCTCTCCCAGGAAAAGGCCCAGCGGTTTTCCAACCATCATAGGACCATTGGTCCCCAGTTTAAGGTTGGTGATATGGTTTGGTTGTCATCAAAGAATATCTCTATGAAGGTGGCTTCTCCAAAGTTTAAACCTAGATTTATTGGACCTTACAAGATTTTGGAGATTCTTAATCCTGTCTCGTTTCGATTGGCTCTTCCTGTTACATTTAAGATCCATAACGTGTTTCATAAGTCTCTGTTAAAGAGGTTTCTTGAGCCAGTAGTTCCTGTGGTGGCACCTCCTGACCCTGTATTGGTGGAAGGTAATGTGGAATATGAGGTTGAGAAGATACTGGATTCTCGCCTGGCTAGACGGAGACTCCAGTATTTGGTTAAATGGAAGGGTTATGGCCAGGAGGATAATTCTTGGGTCCCTGCATCCGATATTCATGCCGAAAGATTGGTTCGTGCTTTTCATCGGGCCCATCCTGATCGTCCTGGTGGCGTGGATGAGGGTTCGGTGACCCCTCCTCAAGGGGGAGGTACTGTTGTGAGTTCATTTTCCCCTTCACCCCTTCACCGTTGATGTCTGATGAACTCCCTCTGCTGGTGAAGAGAGGTAGTGAAATTGATTGGGTTGAGAAGAACCTGTCATCTGAACAGGTGGAGCCTGATTGGACACCCGGAATCACTGAGTGGATATAAGGCAGCCGACGCCCTACAGGGGTGCTGGTGATCCTTCTGCTCTGAGCTCTTGCAACCAGTTAGTCCTGTCTACTGAAAGCTAAGTTTATGCTCTCTTATTTTTCCATGAGATTTTGTCTGTTTGCTTAGTGTTTTGTGTTTAGCCTGCCTTTGTTGGGACGGGCTGAGCTCCATTTTTGTCTCTGATCAGTTTATCTCTTTGCTCTGTTTTCAGAATATACCTGAGTGCTGATATAGTGATTTTGAAGTCTAGCGACTTCAGGGCCTTTTTCCCTATCAGACGGTTGGGACATTTTTGGTAGGGTTTTTTGCGGATTGCAGCCAGCATCTTTTCTGTCCTTTCCTATTTAGTGTGGGCAAATCCACTCTGCGCTTTGGTACTGACCCCAGGCATCTCTTAAAGGGATCTCCGGTATGGAAGTTAGGGTAAATCCCTCAGCACTGATTTTCACCTCAAGCTTCTATTAAAGGGATCATTGGTATGGAAGTCAGGGCAAATCCATCCAGTGCTTTGGTTTTGACCCCAGGCCTCTCTTAAAGGGATCCCCGGTATGGAAGTTAGGACCGTTCCACTCAGCGCTCTGGTTCTAACCCCAGGCTGATGGGATGATGTGGGATATTAGGGGTAGTAGTCCGGTGGCTCTGGCTGATGTGGGATATTAGGGGTTGTAGTCCGGTGGCTCTGGCTGATGTGGGATATTAGGGGTAGTAGTCTGGTGGCACTGACGGGATGATGTAGGATATTAGGGGTAGTAGTCCGGCGGCTGTGACGGGATGTGGGATATTAGAGGTAGTCGTCCGGTAGCTCTGGCGGATGGGATGATGTGGGATATTAGGGGTAGTAATCAGGTGGCTCTGGATGATGGGAAGATGTGGGATATTAGGGGTAGTAGTCTGGTGGCTCTGGCTGACGGGATGATGTGGGATATTATAGTGAATGTGGCTATGCGGAGTGGGCAGGGCTCTACACTCAGCTTTATTTATACTAGGAAGCGGCCTATCTTCATCCTGTTCATTTAGACACTGTTCACATGTTCAGGTTTTAAATACATTAGATAGGGACTGCTTCCATGGGGTTACCTTGACGCGGTGAAGCAGCTTGATATACTTTTTTTGGCAAAAAAAGTATCGACTAAATGCCCTGTATTTGTTATCATCTTTTCATCAGCACTTGCTGACTACTCTTATGTTTTACTGCAGGATATTTCTGGACAATTGTCATTCTGTGCTCTCTGTTTGAGTCAGTGGGTGGTATGAACAGTGTCCTACCGACTTGTTCATATGTGTGCATGTCACGTGTTTTTAATCCAGTTTTTTCCATGCCTATGCATGATTTGAGAGACCCCACCCCTCTCTTGTGTGACATGCACATAAAGAGCTGGCTTACACCACGTGCCCATACTAGGAAGCGGCCTATCTTCATCCTGTTCATTTAGACACTGTTCACATGTTCAGGTTTTAAATACATTAGATAGGGACTGCTTCAATAGGGTTAACTTGACGCCGTGAAGCAGCTTGATATACATTTTTTTGCAAAAAAACGTATCGACTAAATACCCTGTATTTGTTATCATCTTTTCATCAGCACTTGCTGGCTACTCTTATATGTTTTACTGCAGGATTTTTCTGCACAATTGTCATTCTGTGCTCTCTGTTTGTGTTTGAGTCAGTGGGTGGTATGAACAGTGTCCTACCGACTTGTTTATATGTGTGCATGTCACATGTGTTTTTAATCCAGTTTTTTCCGTGGCTATGCATGATTTGAGAGACCCCACCCCTCTCTTGTGTGACATGCACATAAAGAGCTGGCTTACACCACGTGCCCATACTAGGAAGCGGCCTGTCACGGGGTCCTTGTCTGGTATCACACAATCAACAGAGCAAGCGAAGAGTGAACAATTTTACAAGACCTTTATTCAGGCAAAAATACGAAAAGGTCCATATTCAGTCCACCACACAAAGGATAAGATAGTCCAGAATAAGAATGCAGTCCAGTATCAGGATAAAATGTCCAGGGAAACGAGATTCCAAAACTCTAGCACCAGAGGATAAAATGGGTCCTTCTCTCTCTGAAGTGCTGTCTTAACACAATCCTGTCCACACCGGAACTGACCTGTCCAGCTGCTGCTCTTCCCCTCCACCCCCTTCTTTGTCCAGGGGTAGTCAAACAAGTTGGGGCCGGTTTCCAGGCCTCCCAGAGAACAAAGGGCCTTAGGGATTAATGCACTACAGGGGGTCATCAAGAGACAGATACAGTGAGGCTGTAGACTTACAATGTAATAAGAAAAACACTATGAAAATGACTGAAATAGAAAAATAGGAATATACAAAAAAATGATATCCACATAGCATATCACACCATCACAACCTATCTTCATCCTGTTCATTTAGACACTGTTCACATGTTCAGGTTTTAAATACATTAGATAGGAACTGCTTCAATAGGGTTACCTTGACGCGGTGAAGCAGCTTGATATACATTTTTTTGCAAAAAAACGTATCGACTAAATACCCTGTATTTGTTATCATCTTTTCATCAGCACTTGCTGACTACTCTTATATGTTTTACTGCAGGATATTTCTGCACAATTGTCATTCTGTGCTCTGTTTGTGTTTGAGTCAGTGGGTGGTATGAACAGTGTCCTACCGACTTGTTCATATGTGTGCATGTCACGTGTTTTTAATCCAGTTTTTTCCATGCCTATGCATGATTTGAGAGACCCCACCCCTCTCTTGTGTGACATGCACATAAAGAGCTGGCTTACACCACGTGCCCATACTAGGAAGTGGCCTATCTTCATCCTGTTCATTTAGACACTGTTCACATGTTCAGGTTTTAAATACATTAGATAGGGACGGCTTCAATAGGGTTACCTGGAGGCGGTGAAGCAGCTTCATATACATTTTTTTGCAAAAAACGTATCAACTAAATACCCTGTATTTGTTATCATCTTTTCATCAGCACTTGCTGACTACTCTTATATGTTTTACTGCAGGATATTTCTGCACAATTGTCATTCTGTGCTCTCTGTTTGTGTTTGAGTCAGTGGGTGGTATGAACAGTGTCCTACCGACTTGTTCATATGAGTGCATGTCACATGTGTTTTTAACTCAGCTTTATTTATATAGATACAATCTTTATAATTTGTTATAACTAACCGTAGTTGGTTACTAAGCCCGGGCAACGCCGGGCTCTTCAGCTAGTGTTTAATAAAAGGGGTATTTGGTGTGCAAATCCAAACAGACCCCATAATATGCATATTGGGATATTAGGGAGATTCAGTCGATTTTGAATCCCCGATGGCAATAAGTCTTTTGTGAAGATTGTATCAAGCACGCAAATTTATTGCACAACATTGGCGAGACACCTAACCACTGACTGTTAATGAGTTATTAAATAAGCTGAACAATATTATTCGGTTGGATAAATTGGCATATAAAAAGAGAAAAGCAATCAAGAAATTTGACAACATCTGGGGATCCTGGTTGAATGTTCCAGACCTGCAATCTTTAATACGCCTGAGAAATAATATGACAATTTCTGGCTTCAGAAACACTTGTTGTATGATCACCCGAGGTTAAACGATATAAGCAGGGCCAGTACACATGTAAACTAATTATTATAACTGAATGGCAGTTATTCCAATGTATACACATCATAAAAAAACATGAATACAGATTTCTCTGGAGTGTTATCGGGGAGGGGGGTCGTATTCGTTTGTTTGAATGAAAAAAAATTGAATCATTTTTATTGCATTTTATGTATAACAATAATGTATAATGATACCATATAGCATTGAAAACATCTTTGTTCAACTGATGTCTTTGTAAAAACTTTATTGTGTAATTTTCTTAATAAAAATTATCTAATTAAAAAAAAGTGTGTCTTATAGTCCAAAAAATATGGTACGTTCTAAAGTAATTTCCCTTTCTCATTCAATTATATGACTGTGTTATATCTTTTTGTACAATTTGTCAATAACGTATATTGTTTCTTCCCATCTGAATTATTTTTGATGGCCAACAAAATACTATTTTCCAAGTAATTCATATTTCACACTCTTGGTATGGGAAAAAAAATTGGGTAAATGTGGATTTACTCTGCGCTGCTGAATAACTGGCTTTATTCAACGTGTTTCAAAGTTGTCAGACTTCTTCATCAGGAAAATACCACAAATTACATTTTTTCCCTTCGGTTGGTCATCAGCGGACCTGAGGATCTGCTGCAGTGAATACGGTTATAAGTCAAAATTTGGCTTCATCTGGTGAGTGCAATCTTATTGTGTTTAGTCATCTGAATCCCAGATAAGACCCTATTGGTGCTATTTCTCCAACAGTATTTATTACACTCTAGTTATGATGTCTTCTCCTCTGTGTGGGATTTTGACTTCTCATTCTTCATGTTTGGTCCTGTTAACATAAAAACACTTCTAAAAACCTCCCATGCTGGCACAGTTCCAGCAGTGTCAGCACTTACATTTCAGGGCCTCAGGTTGTTATGTCATGTGAGCCCTGTGTCCAATTAGCCCTGGCTTCACTGTTCTCACCTTCAGACAGCTCTGTCTTCCTGTTGATGTGTGATGTAACAACATCATATGAACCCCAGGAATGCGAGTGCTGATACCGTTGGAACAGCACCAGCTCGGGGGTGAATATGTTTTTTTTATATTAACAAGGCCAAACACAAGGATAACCACTTTAAGAAAATACAATTTCAGTTTAAAACATTTCCCACATTAAAAACATGAAAAAGGCTTCTCCTCTGTGTGGGTTCTCCAGTGGTGATCAAGATGCGTTTTCCGGGTAAAACATTTCCCACATTCTGAACATGTAAAAGGCTTCTCCCCTGTGTGAATTCTCTGGTGTATAATAAGACTGCGTTTCTGGTTAAAATATTTCCCACATTCTGGACAGGAAAAAGACTTCTCCCCTGTGTGAGTTCTCTGGTGCCTAATAAGAGTTGATTTAACCAAAAAACATTTCTCACATTCTGAACATGAAAAAGGCTTTTTCCCTGTGTGAATTTTTTGGTGACCAATGAAAACTGATTTATTCACAAAACTTTTCCCACAATCTGAACAAGAAAAGGGCTTCTCCCCTGTGTGGATTCTCTGATGATTAAGAAGAGCAGATTTCAGGTTAAAACATTTCCCGCATTCTGAACATGAAAATGGCTTCTCCCCTGTGTGGATTCTCTGGTGTATAATAAGACTGCATTTCTGGTTAAAATATTTCCCACATTCTGGACAGGAAAAAGGCTTCTCCCCTGTGTGAGTTCTCTGGTGTCTAATAAGAGTTGATTTAACCAAAAAACATTTCTCACATTCTGAACATGAAAAAGGCTTTTTCCCTGTGTGAATTTTTTGGTGACCAATGAAAACTGATTTATTCACAAAACTTTTCCCACAATCTGAACAAGAAAAGGGCTTCTCCCCTGTGTGGATTCTCTGATGATTAAGAAGAGCAGATTTCAGGTTAAAACATTTCCCACATTCTGAACATGAAAATGGCTTCTCCCCTGTGTGGATTCGCTGGTGCCTAAGAAAATCTGATTTCCAATTGAAACTTTTACCACATTCTGAACAGGAAAAAGGCTTATCCCCTGTGTGGATTCTCTGGTGGTAATCAAGATGCGCTTTCCGGTTAAAACATTTCCCACATTCTGAACATGAAAAAGGCTTCTCCCCTGTGTGGGTTCTTTGGTGCCTAACAAATTCTGCTTTCGAATTGAAACTTTTACCACATTCTGAACAGGAAACAAGCTTCTCCTCTTTGTGACTTCTCTGATGTTTACCAAGAGTTGATTTGTCTACAAAACATTCTGAATAGGAAAATGGATCCTCCCCTGTGTGACTGCTCTTGTGACTATCAAGATCTGATTTCTGGTTAAAACAGTTACCACACTTGGAACAAGAAAATCTGTTTTCCGCTGTGTGAAGTTTTTGAGGTTTATGAAAAGACTTTTGAAGGGTAAAATGGTTTTCATATTCTGAAGGTGAAAATGACTTCTTTGATTCAGAAGTGGTTAGTTTTTTAATGCTTATTTTGTGACTTTGGTTTTCCTTAGTAGTTGATAATGAATCAGAAGATTGGACCTGTTTCAAAGGTTCAGATAACAGATCTTTGCTTTGAATGGATATATCTTGAGTAATGATATTCACTTCAATTGTATCCTGTGGGATCTCAAGCGCTTCTGATTTAAAAACTGAAGATGTCAGCTGTCCCTCTGATCTCCTGGTACAGTCATCTGCTAAGACAAAAAACATTTTTAAATAAAATATCCTTGATTTTTATTTATTTTTTTTAACATTTCTAGAGCGTAGAGAGTAGAGCGTGGTGTGGTGTTCAACTGTTTGTTCATTCTGCCTCCCAAATATGGAATAAAAAAACACCAATGTTGTATTGGCAAAAATAATACTAATAAAATGTCTACTCATCTTACAAAAAACAAGTCTCATTTCAGGTCCATCATCTGTCAGTGTAAAAAAAGTGGTTTCCCCATTATTAGTGGCTCAAAGTTTCTTGAAAAGGAACATGACTTCCAAAAAACAATCAAGCAATATCCACTCTCCCAAAGTCAAATCTCCCCCTTGCCTCTGTGCCTTGCAGTGTTCGCAAAATCACTTTTAGCATCTATGTATTTGGCTTTATGTAGTGGGAAGAACCCACTTAAATTACTTTATGGTGTGCCTCCTGTAGCACAATCTGGGTACTAGTATGTGTTGGGGAATAAAATGGCAAATGTGCAATTTTTACTCTCCAACATCCCCTGAGTTCTAATTTCTGGAAAGTGCCTGTGGAGTCAAAATAATCACTACTCCTATAGATTAATTCACTGAGGGTTATAATTTTCAAAATTGAGTCATTTTATGGGGATTTCTACTGGACTGTTTTTTTTTTTTTGCTATTTTGTCATATAAGGGCTTCTGCTAATGAAGTGCCCCATCTCCTCTGTGATTTGCTGCTGCAATGTCTGCTTCTGTCACCAGATAGCGCCTTATTCATTCTGCAGGTGGCACTGGTGATAAAGAGGACATAAGAATAAGAAGCTTTGGGTGGCACAAGCTCTGTCCAGCCACTAAGATTAGTTTACTGGGACCAGTAGTTCCATCCAGTCTGGCAGTATGAGTGTGTTTGTGTTGTCCAGCTGAAGTAATCTGTGCCCTGCTTCAGCTAACTGGAAAGCACCGCACTCTACTAAAACTTAAGGTATATTGCAGGAAGCTGCCAGATACAGCCTTGCTCTCCTCTGGTTCAGTCCTCTGTGCTCAGATCCCTACTTGTGTATTTGTTTCCTTTTGTGTCCCCAGCCATTTAATGACTACTCTTGTGTCTTCTGATTTTGTATTTTCTCTGCCCTCCTGGTTCTGACCCAACTACTAGATTATTCTTCTTGCCATCTTATGTGAGCAGGTTGCGGGATGCAGAGCAAGAGTTAACGTTGTTTTTACTAAAACAGGGATATATTCCATGCAGGGAGAAGCGATAAACAGGGTATCACAAAAGGTATGAACACAAATGATGTAAAAGTTGCAGGAACGGATATTCTGAATATAGCAACAGTTCTTAAGGGTTAACTTATCAATCTGACGGCTTCCTAACTGTAGAGTCCACATTGTAAACGGTGGTGCCAAAAGTTAGCACATGATGGATCTGGTGTCATCCTGAAGGTGTTGATGATCAAAGTTCTGACGGCAGCGAACAGTCCTTGACGTCTTAGACAGGGTTCTTGGTCCAGGATTTGCTGTGTGGGGTGAAGTACAGTCCACAACACTGTCGGAGCTTAAGGTGGCTCGACAGAAGTACAGTATACTGGCAAGAACACAGTTCACGATGAGTCACCTTGTCCTCCTTTAGCGGCACGTGTGGGTACTCACGGGCCCAGTGGGATTGGCACCTTGCTTTGCGGGAGCCAACAGGCACATGGCATGTCTCTGGTCACAGACTCTGTCAGTGGTCACAGGGAAGCTCGAACGCCGGCCTGTGCTATCACGATGCTCATGGGATGGAGCACCAACAGTACCCTGCTGCTCACTGCTTGTTCCCACCAAGTCTGGTTTCTGCACCCGGTCTGGTCCTTCTTACACTTACACCACAGAACAGCAGGTAACACTATAGCCCAAGCCTAGGGGTCTCTGAGTAAGTCCAGCTCCATGTAGAAAGGTTAAATGGTGATTAGCAAGACAATCCCTATTTTGGACACTATCTACTGTAGTGAAAAACTGCGATTATAGATAATACAACTACTGAAATGCTCAAACTCGACAGTCTTCATCATCAAAGAATGAGTAACAAGTGGTGAAACCTCTCTGGGCTAATTAGAGTATATGGCTTGGTGGCTCTTGGCAATCTAAACTATCGTAATGGTGAATATTTTCTGTCAGATGAGTTTCAATTAGAAATATTAGACATTCAAACATAACTATTTATAATAGGGCAGAGCTGAGGTGTCTTAAATTTAGATCTCAGGCATTTGGAAGAGGCAATGGATTTTTTTTAACCCCTTTCTGACATCGGACATAATAATCCATCCATGTGCTCTTAGCCAATTTTACCAGGGACAGATTATTACGTCAGCACAATCGCCCACGTGCACGATGATTCTGACAGCTGACATCCGGCACCAAGTGCCGGGAACCTTCACGCATTGTTCCCAGCACTTTAACCCCCAAAATGCTGTGATCAAACATGATCTTAGCAGTCCAGGAGCCGGCAGAGGGCTGACAGCCCCTCTGCCCTTGGATCGAAGACCCTGCAGTGTGACGCGGGTACCGAAAGTTGCCATGGTGACTGGATGCTGCCATGACATCATCCGGGTCACCAGTGCTAGGAAACTTGCTGATCATGTGTAGAGCTGACAGTTTACATAGTATAGGGATGCTAGATAGGATAGTCCCATAGTGGTACAAAGTAAAAAAGTTAAAAAAAAACTAACAATTTTTTATTAAAATAATTGTAAAAATATTTAAAACAAAAAAAACCCCAAGATATTGTATCCATAAATAAATATTTGTATGGAAAAACAAACAATAAAAGTACACATATTTGGTATCACCGTATCGGCAATGACCTGACCTATAAAACTGTCCCACTAGTTAACCCTTTTAGTAAACACCAGAAAAAAATGAAAAATAAGGCAAAACAATTCTTTATCATCATACCACCTAATAAAAAGTGGAATAAAACGCGATCAGAAAGACAGATATAAATAATCATGGTACCACAGAAAGCGCCATCTTTTCCCACAAAAAGCAAACCACCCTACAGCTCCATCAGCAGAAAAATAAAAAAAATTATAGCTCTTAGAATAAAGAGATGAAAAATAATTATGTTTTCTATAAAATAGTTTTTATTGTGTAAAAGTGCCAAAACATAAAAAAAAAATAAATGAGGTATCGCTGTAATCGTACTGATCCGAAGAATAAAATTGCCTTATTATACTATACACGGAATGGCGTAACCCCCTAAAAGAAAAAAATCCTGAATTGCTGGTGTTTGTTCATTCTGCCTCCCAAAATCAGAATAGAAAGCAACCAAAAAATGTCATGTGTCCGAAAATGGTACCCACATAACTCTGGGCAAAAATATGGAAAAGTTATATCTCTCAAAATATGGTGATGCAAAAACTGTTTTTTGCAATAAAAAGGTGTCTTTTAGGCTACTTTCACACATCAGGTTTTCGGCGTCAGGCGCGATCCGGCGTCGTGCCGGAGCGTCGGATCCAGCAAATATTTCATAAAACCGGATCCGTTTTTCTGCCGGATCCGTCTTGTTCTTGACAGACAACACCGGATCCGTCTCATCCGGTTCATCCGTTTTTCGACGGATTACGCCGGATCCGGTTTTTAAAAACACCCCTTGTGGCCTTCCGAACGGGATTGGCTACTGGAAAACTATATATAGCGTGTTCCTACAGCCCTTCTTTGACAGGTTGTAGAGGAGAAAGTGCAGGTTGGAGAGAAGAGCAAGTTACTGGCGAAGATGGATGTTATCATTGGAAATATTTTGAAGAATTTGGCGGATTTTACAGCGGAGGCGAATCGTTTGAGGGTGATTGTTCTGGAGGAGAGAGCGAGACAGCAGCGCATCAGGCATCGTAGACGACGTTTGTGGATCCACCCCATCACAGCCAAGAGAATGACGCGTGGGGTCTATTCTACACTCTGCATGGACCTTCGACGAAACCCGGATAAATTTTTTGGATATGTTCGGATGAAAATGGAGAATTTTGATTACTTGGTGGAGCGCATTGCACACCTCATAAGAAAAGCAGACACCTATTGCCGCTTCTCTGTTTCACCCGCAGAGCGTCTGATGGTGACTTTAAGGTAAGCCACATTTATTGGATATGCTCGCATCAGAGCACACTTTCACTGCAATCTTGTTGGTGGTAGTTTGTATCTCCATGTGTTATAGCTGAGTTTTGGTATGTAATGCTGTGATTTAAAACTAATTGATTGTTTTTTAATTCCCCACAGATTTCTTGCAACTGGAGAATCCCTTTCGTCACTGCATTTCCAGTACAGACTCGGGATTTCCACCATATCTGGAATAGTGAAGTACACATGCCGTGCACTGTGGGACTCCTTAGCTGAAGAGTTTTTACCAGAGCCCACAACAGAGAGGTGGATTGAAATTTCAGAAAAGTTTCAACAGATATGTCAGTTTCCCAACTGCTTGGGCGCTGTGGACGGAAAACATATCCACATTGTAAAGCCAGCCGGATTGGGATCGGAATATTTCAATTACAAGAAATATTTTTCAATTGTCCTCATGGCCATCGCTGACGCGGAATACAAGTTTATTGCTGTTGCTATTGGGGCCTATGGCCGCTCTAATGACTCTCAAGTTTTCAAACTGTCTGCCATGGGGTGTAAACTGTATGGAAACACCTTCCAGTTCCCACCCCCTAGACCGCTGCCGCAAACATCTGGTCCACCTATGCCATTTGTCTGTGTAGGGGATGAAGCCTTCCAGCTGTCAGAACACCTTTTGAAACCGTACTCTAGCAGAGGATTGACAAGAACAAAATGCATTTTTAATTACCGCCTCACAAGAGCAAGAAGAATGGTTGAATGTACCTTTGGTATTCTGACAGCCAAATGGCGGGTCCTATTGACTGCGATCAACCTCAAGACAGAAACTGTGGACGAGGTGATCAAAGCTTGCGTGGTACTCCACAATTTTGTTATCTGCAAGGAACCCATTTCCATTGAGGACACCTCTGAAGAAACCACCTTGCAAGATTACCATGACATTACCACTAGAAGTTCTGTGACAGTTTCAGTAATGAGGGACAATTTTGCACTATACTTTATGTCACCTCAAGGCAGAGTACACTGGCAGGATGACAGAGTGTGAAAGATTTGTGCCCTTAACCAAAATTGTGTACCTTCTGTACCAACAGTATATACCTTTGCCAACCAAAGTTGGCTATCTTGTCATGGTCTTACTATTTTTACCTTTAGGCCACAGGTGTGTACCTGGTTGTGTTTTATGCAAAGTATTTCACCTTTTAACAAAAGTTGTGTACATTGTTAGGAAATCACCAACAATAAACACAACTTTTTAGGTGAAATACTTTGCTTCAAACACAACCAGGAACACAACTGTGGCAAAAAGCTAAAATTTACCCACAGTTATATACCTAGTTTTGAATACCATTTTACCTTTTAAATACCCTGTATTTAACCTTTTTGGCCGCAGAAAGAAATGACTGACAACCAGTGTAAAATAATTTAACTTTTATTGAAAAATGTTTTTTTTAGTAAACTGTTTTTAAATTTTAATAAACTTTTTTAATAAAGCTTTGAAACCATAAAACTGGTCATTTTTATTAAAATACACACATTATAAATCTGTGTAGTGTGGGGTGGAAATACTGCTGGAGGGGCTGCGGGACACTTCGACACTGGGAGTGTGGAGAGAGGACTGGGATCGTGGTGGGGAAGGAACAGTTAGATGTGAAGGTGTGGAAAAAGCTACAGAATGGGTGGACATGTGGGAGGCAGAAGAGGTGGTGGGCGGTGGAGTGGAGGGTTGGGCAGGGACTGTAGGAGCAGATGATGTTGATGGCAAGTTGTATGGGGAAGGAGTTTGGTATGGGGCAGGTTGCTGGAAGTGGGGAGATGTCTGGTACTGGGGAGGTTGCTGGTACTGGGGATGTTGCTGGTACTGGGGAGGTGGATGGTATGCAATAGGAGGGGGAGGATGGAAAGTGGCTGGAGGGGGTGCAGGTGGAGGAACTACTGGGGTGGGAAGAGGAGGTTGGGAGGTAACGTGCTGGAGAGCACCGTGGCATGAATGCATTACATGCATCTGCTGGGTAGGAGATAGCGTTTCCATGTGCTCCACAACAGACCTGAAAAAGGTGTGGTTTGGCAAAGATCTTGCTTCTGAATGCATGGTTTGCAGAAGTGTCTTCACCTCCAGAATGCTGGAGTTGATCTGCTGAAAGCCTGCGGAGATTTGCTCTGACAAGACTTTTAGACAGTTCTGGAAAGATGCATTCAGATGCAAGAACTCTGGCGCATAAGTCTTTTCCTGACCCCTCTGCCGCTGCCGGCCAGTACCCGCAGGTGTACTAGAGGTGGCAGGGGCAGAAGGGTGGGGTAAAGGGAAAGCGATCTCCTCACCAGCAGCTTCATGTAATGTAGGCGGCCACGATGCTCCTGTGCTGGTGGATGGGACAGAGGGGTCGAATGTGTGGGAAGGCTGTGAAGGTGCAGATGTACCGGGGCGGTCGAAGTGTCCCTCGGTGCCGGTCTCCTCAGGGATCGCCTCAGAAGGGTCCAACCGTGCAGGCTCCCGAGTGCTGCTTACCGTGCTGTGGAATAAAGAGAAAAAAAAACAATTAAAAAAGTGACATGGTATGGCCCTGGCTGAAAAAAAATTGTTGCATCTAAACATTTTTTTTTCACATGTGGTGTGTAATATTTACCTTCTGGTGACCATTGTATCCCGGAGGAACGACAGGGCTTGTGCGTACTTGTACTTGCTCCTGCGTCCTCCAGATCCACTCGGGGCCCGCATCTCTTTATTGAACTCCTTCTTGAAACGATCCCTCACAGACCGCCACCGCTTCACAATTCTGTCCCCTGAAACGAGAAAGGACAAAGTGGTTAGTATACAACATCAGTGTTTCCCAAACTCCAGTCCTCATGGTCCCCAGGGGTCATGTTTTCAGGATTTCCATAGTAAATAGAAATCCTGAACACATGATCCGTGGGGACCACGAGGACTGTTGTTCGGGAAACACTGGTTTACATCAAGCAACCGGTACTGTATATACTGACGCTCTTTAATCTGGGCCCGAGCATCGAGGTCCTCCCAGCGGTCCACAAGGAGCGAACAGATTTCCTCCCAGAGTCGTCGGGTAACGATCAGGTCAGCGTGGAGGCGGTCAGCCTTATTCCAGAGCGGCTCCCTTTCTCTGACGAGATCGATGAGGTGGTCCACATCGATTCCTCCATCCTCACCGTCAGAGTCGGGAGCACGCTGTGAAGGCTGTTAAAGAAAAAGACAAAAATAACATAATTAACCTCCACAAAAGAAATGAAATAAAAAGTGCAAAAAAACAAAGCAAAAATATTTATACTTACACGCTGGTGACCGCCGCGTTGCTGTCGCCGACGACCCTGGGAGGCACTCCGAGGACCTCTTGGCCGAGCACCAGACTGGGAAGACTAGAGAAGAAAACAAAAAATGTTATGTCTTTGGATGTAGGCATTTGTTTGCTGTGTGTGGTCTGCAGAACATTGTTTTCTATGTGTTGTGTGTAGTGTGATGTTGTGTTTCTGCGTTTGATGCCAAAATCTTACCAATTGTGAGCCCACTCCAGGTGTCTGTCCACCCCTTCCTTCTTCTTCTGGGAGCTCCTCTTCATCTTGTGATCCCTGTTTTGAAATAAAAGGCAATGAATAGACATATATTACAGAGATGATGGATTTTGGAAATAAAAACTTACCGTCAAACGCTGATGATGCGAGGGAGGGCTCCCAGAAGAAGATGTGCTGTCCTCTTGCTGGCCAGACTCCATGCCTGTGGGTGGTGTTACAGCTGCTGCCAGTGCTGCTGCTGCTGCTGCATCTCTTGGGCGGCTGTTGAATAAAGAGAAACAAAGGGCCAATGAATATCTTGATATTCCATGGCCCTAGTTTGGAGGAATGGGGGATTTGATAATTACCGTCTCTCATCTGCTGCTGGACTCCCCTCCTCAGCATGTTCCATTTGCTGCTCCATTTGGCGTGGTGGTGGTGGTGCTGATGGTGCTGCAGTGGTCTCCTGCCTTCTCCTGCGCCTGGTTGCTGTCTTGGGTGGCATGTTGGGTGTGGCTGAGGGTCCCACTGTCTTGCTTTTATATATGTGTCTTGTGGGCAGAGTTACTGAGCATGCTCAGACCAAAAAAACCGGATCCGGCCACCGGATCCGACTGTCGCCGGATCCGGCGCATTGCGGCGCTCATAGGCTTTCATTGTGTGAAAAAGCCGGACGCGCAGGATCCGGCGTGTCCGGCTTTTTCGCCGGAGATAAAAAACGTTACAGTAGCCGTTTTTTCCAGACGCCGGATTGAGACACATTGCCGGATCCGGCGAAAACCGGATGAAACGCATGGCCATCCGGCGCGATCCGGCGCAAATGCAAGTCAATGGGGGGGAAACCGCATCCGGCATTGCATTTCGCCGGATCCGGTTTTTGTCAAAAGCGCCGGATCGCGCCTGACGGCGAAAACCTGATGTGTGAAAGAGGCCTTAGTGTGTGTGACAGCAGCCAAACATAAAAACAGATATAAATCTGGTATCGTTGTAATCACACCAACCCGAAGAATAAAGTAGCCTAATCATTTATACCGCATGAAGAAGTAAAAATAAATAAAACCAATTTTTCACATGGTGTTGATTTTTTCATTCTGCTTCCCAAAGATCGCAGTCAGGCTTGGAGCACATTTATCCTGCGCTCTGCATTGAGCGCTTACATCGAGGTTTCCATGTAAATCTCTGAAATACGTGATTCAGACGGAACCACTGGTGGAAGATTCCCTATAAAGAGGCAAATGAAGGCACTGTGGATGCCATCTGACCTATGATCTGGTGGTGTCCGTCTTTTGAGGATTGCAAAAAATGCCATCGGCCACAGTTTTGTGAACTTCTGAAATGAAGAACACAGCTGAACATAGGCCAGACGGAGTCCTGAGTAACTGTGCTGCATCATTATAGTGAATAGATCTCTCAGGGGTTTCATCTAAATCACGCCACTCAGAGATCTAGATGGAAACTCCATAACAAGCGGTCAGCGTACAGCGCTGGATAAATGTGATCCCAGACGTTATGTAAAATGTTGCCAATAAAAGCTTCAACTCAATCCACAAAAAAAAGCAAGCCCTCACTCAGGTCGGTCATCTGTTAATGGAAATATATAGGGGGCTTCCACTTTACTGGTAGCACAAAGGCTCTGGAAAAGCAAAATGGCTCCATAACCCTCCAATAGAAATTCAGCAAATTCTGTGCTGCCAAATCCATATGCCCCCCCCCCTTCTGAGCCCCACAGTGCACCTAAACCACTCCAATAGAAATTCAGCAAATTCTGTGCTGCCAAATCCATATGCCCCCCCCCTTCTGAGCCCCACAGTGCACCTAAACCACATATAGTGCCCACGTTTGGCATTTCTGAAGCGATGAAATCCCATCTAACTTGCGGGTGCGTGGCTCCAGAAACACGGGCTGGGCATAACGTACTGGTGACTGCAACATACTGGTCACTACAACTGCAGTTTGCAATTTTCACTCGGCAACATTCAATGCTGCTTGTTTCTGGAAAATACTCATGGAGACAAAAATCGGCATTACCACTGTAGATAAATTCCCAAAGGGGTATAACTTCCAAAATGGGGTCACTTGAAGGAGGATTCTGCTTTTTAAGTAATTAAGGGCTCTGTATGTGGTGTCGGCAAACTCTTCTAGGAAAATCTGCGCTCCAGGAGGTAAATAGCGCTCCGTTCCTCCCGAGTCACTCCATATGGCTAATTAATACTGCACATATGGGGTATTGCCACGCTAAGCAGAAATTGTGGGACAAATTATGGTGCCATTTTTACCCACTACTTGTGTTTTTTCCATCATGTGGGGTATTGTCATGCTTAGGAGCGCATGACGTCACTGCTATGTGCTGCTTACAAGCATAATGCAGCAGCTGGCATTGGAACAGGAAGCTGCGAGGAAGTGCAGGAAGGTTAGCAGAATGGTTTATTTTTTAATGTTTTTTTCTGGGGCCATATATACCAGGATGGGGGTCAATCATGCCAGGATAGATAAGAGTGAGCCATGCATATGCATACCAGGATGGAGATGGAGGCCATGCATACCAGGACGGAGATGGGGGCCTGTATACAAGGATAGGGATGAGGCTGACCATGCCTACCTGAATAGGGATGAGGGGGCCATGCATACCAGGACAGGGATGAGGGGGCCATGCATACCAGGATAGGGATGGGGGACTGTTATGATTGAGTCACCGTAGGAGGCAAAAATAGAAATGCTAGCTAAGTCCAGAAAACCAGAGAAGTTGGCAGCTATCGGATTGCAGACCCCTGAACCTATCAACACAACCAGCAGTAGCCGTGGGGGGCTCCTACGATGCCCTAGGCCCCTCGATCACAGCCGGAGGACTACATAGCCTAAAGACAGAAAGGGAAATCTAAACTGCCCCAGAGCAGACCCCAAAGCAAAAGGCAGCCCCCCACATAATGACGGTGAAGCAAGAAGAAAGAACAAAACACAGACAGAAAGATAGACTGAGCAAAGATGGGGCCCAAGCTAGCTTAGATAGGAAAGGACAGGAAGGCTGCTGTCTGCAATCCGTGAAAAACCCTATGAAAATAAGAGCCAACAAACTGACAGTAAAAAAGGCCCTGAAGACGCTAGGCTTCAAAAAGGCTATGTCAGTACTCAGGAATATCCTGAAGACAGAGCAACAGGCAAAAGGAGATTCAGCTCACCCCAGCAGGGAATGGCAGAATCCAGAAAAGCAAGGAAAACAAAACACTAATGCAAAAAGGCAAAGCAGAAATCTTAGCTTTAGATGAGCAGGAATCAGACTGGTTTCCTAGAAGTCCACAGAGAAATCACCCGCAGGCCAGAAGGGCGTCGGCAGCCTTATATCCAGTCATTAACTCCACTCAGCCAGTCATCATCATCAGCCCCAGGTGTTTGACAATCAGGCTCACTATCTTTCTTCACCAGAAGAGGGAGTTCACCAGACCCCAGTGACGAAGGGGAAAATGAACTCACAACAGTACCTCCCCCTTGAGGAGGGGTCACCGAACCCTCAACCACGCCACCAGGGCGATCAGGGTGAGCCCGATGAAAGGCACGCACCAATCTTTTGGCATGAATATCAGAGGCAGAGACCCAGGAATTATCCTCCTGACCATAACCCTTCCACTTAACCAAATACTGGAGTCTCCGTCTAGCCAGACGGGAATCCAGTACTTTCTCTACCTCTTATTCCATGTTACCTTCAACCAATACAGGGTCTGGAGGTGCCACCCCCGGAACAACAGGTTCAACAAACCTCTTCAACAAAGATTTATGGAACACATTATGGATTTTAAATGTGACAGGAATAGCCAAACGAAAAGAGACCGGATTAATAATCTCCAAAATCTTGTAAGGTCCAATAAATCTAGGCTTAAACTTAGGAGAAGCCACCTTCATAGCAATATTTTTTGATGATAACCACACCATATCACCAACCTTAAACTGGGGACCAATGGTCCTATGTTGGTTGGAAAACCGCTGGGCCTTTTCCTGGGAGAGAGATAACTTATCCACCACTTGGTCCCAGATCTGGTGCATTCTCTCCACCACAGTGTCAACACCTGGGCAGGCAGAGGGCTCCACCTGCCCTGAAGAAAATCGAGGATGAAACCCAAAGTTACAAAAAAAAGGTGACATCAAAGTGGCAGAACTAGCTCTATTATTTAAAGCAAATTCGGCCAAGGGCAAAAATGAAACCCAATCATCCTGATCAGCAGAAATAAAACATCTCAAATATGACTCCAAGGTCTGGTTTGTTCTCTCTGTCTGCCCATTGGTCTGAGGGTGAAAAGCAGAGGAGAAGGACAACTGAATTCCCAGCTTGGAACAGAAAGTTCTCCAAAATCTAGACACAAACTGGACTCCTCTGTCAGATACAATGTTCTCAGGAATCCCGTGCAAGAGAACCACCTGTTGTAAAAACAGGGGCACCAATTCAGAGGAAGACGGCAACTTAGGGAGTGGTACAAGATGAACCATCTTAGAGAACCTATCACAAATCACCCAAATAACAGTCATCCTTTGAGAGACAGGCATATCAGAGATGAAATCCATTGAAATATGGGTCCATGGCCTCTTGGGGACAGGCAAAGGCATCAACAACCCACTAGAGCGAGAACACGATTTAGACCGGGAGCACGTCCCACAGGACTGCACAAAATTCCTGACATCACGAGACAAGGAGTGCCACCAAAAAGACGGACTCACCAGATCTCTAGTACCAAAAATACCTGGATGACCAGCCAAAGCAGAGCAATGAACTTCAGACATCACTCTCTTCTTCCACTGGTCAGGAACATACAACTTTCCACTGGGACAACGCTCAGGTTTGTCCTCCTGGAACTCTTCCAGAGCACGTCTCAAATCGGGCGAGATGGCAGAAAGAACTACCCCTTTGCCTAAGATGGTAGCAGGCTTGGTCACCACAGGAGAATCAGCAAAGAAGCTCCTAGAGAGGGCGTCAGCCTTGACATTCTTAGTTCCAGGAAGAAAAGAAACCACAAAATCAAAACGTGTAAAAAACAAGGCCCACCTAGCCTGTCTAGGGTTCAAGCGCTTAGCCAACTCTAGGTAAATCAAATTCTTGTGGTCAGTGAGGACCACGACTTGATGCTTAGCTCCCTCCAACCAATGTATCCACTCCTCAAATGCCCATTTCATGGCTAACAGTTCCCGATTCCCCACATCATAGTTATGTTCAGATGGAGAGAACTTTCGGGAAAAGAAAGCACAGGGATTCATTTTAGATGTTACAGGATCCTTTTGGGACAAAACAGCTCCTGCACCAATCTCAGAAGCATCCACCTCTACCTGGAACGGAAGTGAGACATCAGGTTGCCGCAAAACCGGGGCGGAGGTGAATCTTCGCTTCAGCTCCTGAAAGGAAGAAACAGCCTCCGGAGACCAATTTAACACATCAGCACCCTTCTTAGTCAAATCAGTCAATGGCTTGGCAATACTAGAAAATTTTGCTATAAATTTCCGATAAAAACTAGCAAAACCCAAAAACTTCTGGAGGGCCTTCAAAGAAGTGGGCTGAACCCAATCGTAAATGGCCTGTACCTTGGCCGGGTCCATTTCAATAGTTGACGGGGACAAAATAAATCCCAAAAAAGAAATCCTCTGTACTCCAAAAAGGCATTTAGATCCTTTGACATACAGGGAATTCTCCCTCAAGATCCGGAACACAGTCCGAATATGTTCCACATGAGAATCCCAATCCTTGGAGAAGATCAAAATATCATCCAGATAGATAATCAAAAATGTATAGACAAAATCTCGGAAAATATCGTTCATGAAGCACTGGAAGACAGAAGGGGCATTAGTGAGCCCAAAAGGCATCACCAGGTACTCAAAATGTCCCTCCGGAGTATTAAACGCCGTCTTCCATTCATCTCCATGCTTAATGCGAATAAGATTATATGCCCCCCTGAGGTCAAGCTTGGTAAACCAGCAAGCACCTTTAACTCTGGAGAATAGATCAGAAATCAGGGGTAACGGATACTGATATTTAACAGTAATTTTGTTGAGAGCACGATAATCAATACAAGGTCTTAATGATCCATCCTTTTTGGCTACAAAAAAAAAAAAAACGGCACCTAAGGGTGACAAGGATGGTCTACTATGACCCTTCTCGAACGCCTCCTTAATATAGGATCGCATAGCCTCGTGCTCGGGTACAGCTAAATTGAAGAGCCGACCCTTGGGAAATTTACACCCCGGGCTCAGTTCAATTGCACAGTCATAACTCCTCTGAGGAGGCAGAGACGCAGACTCATTCTCACTAAATACATCATAAAAGTCCGCCAAATAATCAGAAACATCATGCGACTGAGGAGAGGTGGAAAACACCGGAGCCTCACTAAAGGCACACCGACAACCCCAACTCACCAGACATAGATTTCCAATCCAAAACTGGATTATGAATTTGTAACCAGCGAAACCCCAGAACAATAGTATCATGCAGATTATGTAACACCAAAAACCTGCAATTTTCTTGATGGTCTGGGGCGACCCGCATTACCACCTGGGTCCAAAACTGAGGTTTATTTTTAGCCAAAGGAGTAGCATCAATCCCCCTCAAAGGGATAGGCGTCTGCAGAGGTGTCATCGGAAATCCACAACGTTTAGCAAAATCCAAGTCCATTAGGTTTAGAGCTGCTCCCGAATCCACAAAAGCCTTGGCGGAAAATGTGGACAGGGAGCAGATCAGAGTAATAGCCAGAAGAAACTTAGGTTGAACACCACCAACAGAAAACGTGTGTGCAAGGCGTTTCTCGCGTTTAGGACAGACAGAAATAATATGCGAGGCATCTCCACAGAAAAAACACAACTTATTACGCCTTCTGAACTCCTGACGCTGCTCTCTGGAAAAAACTATCATATTGCATAGGTTCAGACATCTGTTCAACAGGTGGCAACACCTCTCGTGCAGCTCTGCGTTCGCGCAAACGCCGATCAACCTGAATGGCTAAAGACATAGAATCGTCAAGACCAGAGGGAACAGGAAATCCCACCATAGTATCTTTTACGGCTTCTGACAACCCCTTCCGAAAGAGAGCAGCCAAGGCATTATCATTCCAGGTAGTAAGTACTGCCCACTTTCGGAATTTTTGACAGTACAATTCTGCAGAATCACGACCCTGGTTCAATGCCAGTAGGGTCTTTTCAGCCTGATCAGTGGCATTAGGTTCGTCATACAACAACCCCAAGGCCTGAAAAATGCGTTCACATTAGTCAAAGTAGGATCATCTGGTTTCAAAGAAAACACCCAATCCTGGGGATCGCCACGCAGCAAAGAGATGACAATTTTAACCTGCTGCGCGGAGCTCCCTGACGAGTTAGGCTTCAAGGCAAAAAATAATTTACAATTATTTTTGAAATTCAAAAATTTAGACCGATCCCCAAAAAATACATCAGGTGTAGGAATCTTTGGTTCAGCAGCATGTGAATGAGCAAGGTAGGCGGAAATTCCCCGCACTTCCGCAGCGAGCTGCTCCACACGATCAGACAATTGCTTTATCTCCATTGAGAGAAAAAAAAAAAATTCCCCCTACGGCCTCAGAGATATAGAGGAAAAAATATACACACTTTTTTTTTTTTTTTATACAATTCTTTCCTGCAATTGAGTACCCTAGGATCTGCGGTATGGTGGGTGATTCTGTTATGATTGAGTCACCGTAGGAGGCAAAAATAGAAATGCTAGCTAAGTCCAGAAAACCAGAGAAGTTGGCAGCTATCGGATTGCAGACCCCTGAACCTATCAACACAACTAGCAGTAGCCGTGGGGGGCTCCTACGATGCCCTAGGCCCCTCGATCACAGCCGGAGGACTACATAGCCTAAAGACAGAAAGGGAAATCTAAACTGCCCCAGAGCAGACCCCAAAGCAAAAGGCAGCCCCCCACATATAATGACGGTGAAGCAAGAAGAAATAACAAAACACAGACAGAAAGAGACTGAGCAAAGATGGGGCCCAAGCTAGCTTAGATAGGAAAGGACAGGAAGGCTGCTGTCTGCAATCCGTGAAAAACCCTATGAAAATAAGAGCCAACAAACTGACAGTAAAAAAGGCCCTGAAGACGCTAGGCTTCAAAAAGGCTATGTCAGTACTCAGGAATATCCTGAAGACAGAGCAATAGGCAAAAGGAGATTCAGCTCACCCCAGCAGGGAATGGCAGAATCCAGAAAAGCAAGGAAAACAAAACACTAATGCAAAGCAGAAATCTTAGCTTTAGATGAGCAGGAATCAGACTGATTTCCTAGAAGTCCACAGAGAAATCACCCGCAGGCCAGAAGGGCGTCGGCAGCCTTATATCCAGTCATTAACTCCACTCAGCCAGTCATCATCATCAGCCCCAGGTGTTTGACAATCAGGCTCACTACCTTTCTTCACCAGAACAGGGAGTTCCTCGGGCATCAGTAGTGAAGGGGGAAAATGAACTCAACAGTGGACCATGTCTACCAGGATAGGGTTGAGGGGGCCATGCATACGAGATAGGGATGAGGGGTCCATGCATACCAGGATAGGCAAGAGGGGGCCATGCTTAAATACCAGAAGAAATTAGAAAAAAATGGAAGCAAAAAATATGGTCAGTTCTGTAACAATATCCCCTATATTAGTACAGAACTGACCATATTTTTTGCTTCCATTTTTTTCTAATTTCTTCTTCTATAAACTAAGTGCGTCTTATAGTCCAAAAAATACGGTACTTACTGCAAAGTCAAAAGTTCACATACATTTCATTAGTATTTGGTACCACTGCACTTAAACTGAATGACTCGGGTAAAACATTTGGGATATCCTTCCACAAGCTCCTCACAATAGTTGGACGAATTTGGTTCCTTCCTCCTGACAAAACTGGTGTAACTGATCCAGGTTTCTAGGTCACCTTGCTTGCACCTGCCTTTTCAGCTTTGCCCATAAATTCTCAATAGGATTGAGATTAAGGCTTTGTGATAGCCATTCCAAAACATTGACTTTGTTATCCTTGACCCATTTCCACCCAAGCTTTAACATCCTGACTGATGTCTTTTCTCATGATGCCATCTATTTTGTGACATGCACAAGTCCCTCCTGCAGCAAAACAACCTCACAACATAATGCCGCCACCCCGTGTTTCACAGCTTGGATGGTGTTCTTAGGCTTCCAAGCTTCTCAGTTTTTCCTCCAAAAGTAATGATGGTCATTATGCCCCAAAAATTAAATTTTAGGTCTTTTTTCCTGTGTGCATTTGTAAACAATAATCTGTCTTTTCTGTTTCTTTTGGAGTGATCTTCTTGGCAGAGAGGCCTTTCAGTACATGTTGATACAGTACTCAATTCACTGTGGATATTGACACAATTTTACCAGCTTTCGACATCATCATTACAAGGTCTTTTGCTTTTGTCCTTGGGTTGATATGCACATGTCGGACAAAAGCACATTCATCTCTGAGACACAGAACCCGTCTTCTTCCTGAGCGGTATGATGGCTGGACATTCCCATCTAATTTGTACTTGCGTATAATTGTTTGTACAGATAAACAAGGCACCTTCTCAGTCTTGAAATTGTGCCAAAGGATGAGCCAGACTTGTGCAAGTCCACAATTCTCTTCATGATTTCTTGGCTGATTTCTTTAGACTTTCCCATGATGCTATATATAAAGAAGCAGTGTGTTTCAGGTGTGCATTCAAATACATCTGCAGGTGTGTCTCTAACTAACTCAGTTGCTTCCAAACACATGACATCATATGGTCCAGAATTGTTTAAACGCATACTAATCTTAGTGTATGTAAACCTTTGACTTTGCAGTAAGAAATAAAAATGCCTTAAATCATTCTCTCATTATTCTGGCATTTGGCAAATATTAATAATTATGGTAATCTTAATTGACCTAAAACGAGAAAGGTTTATTCTGATTTCATGTCTGATATTGAGACAAACATGCATATGTGTCTTTTTACAGAGTGGATGTAAACATTTAGTTTCAACTGTATATATGAGGGGAGAACTCGTTTATTGTGGACCATTGGAAATTCTATGAGTTCTGACTACAAGAGCAGAGAAAATTTTAGTGCTCCCCATTTCAGGAGCGATTTTGCAGTAATCTGAATTCCTTTTGATTGAAAATATAATTTATGATATGTAGTGAATCCATGAAACCAGGGCTCAAGCCATGTCAACACATCTCCTGCAGGTGTGAATAAATATATATTACTGCCATCAGCCACATACAGTTGTGGCCAAAAGTATTGACACCCCTGCAATTCTGTCAGATAATACTCAGTTTCTTCCTGAAAATTATAGCAAACACAAATTCTTTGGTATTATTATCTTCATTTAATTTGTCTTAAATGAAAAAACACAAAAGAGAATGAAGCAAAAAGCAAAACATTGATCATTTCACACAAAACTCCAAAAATGGGCCAGACAAAAGTATTGGTACCCTCAGCCTAATACTAGGTTGCACAACCTTTAGCCAAAATAACTGCAGCCAACCGCTTCCGATAACCATAAATGAGTTTCTAACAATGCTCTGCTGGAATTTTAGACCATTCTTCTTTGGCAAACTGCTCCAGGTCCCTGATATTTGAAGGGTGCCTTCTCCAAACTGCCATTTTTAGATCTCTCCACAGGTGGTCTATGGGATTCAGGTCTGGACTCATTGCTGGCCACCTTAGAAGTCTCCAGTGCTTTCTCTCAAACCATTTTCTAGTGCTTTTTGAAGTGTGTTTTGGGTCATTGAACTGCTGGAAGACCCATGACCTCTGAGGGAGACCCAGCTGTCTCACACTGGGCCCTAAATTATGCTGCAAAATTTGTTGGTAGTCTTCAGACTTCATAATGCCATGCACACGGTCAAGCAGTCCAGTGCCAGAGGCAGCAAAGCAACCCCAAAACATCAGGGAACCTCAGCCATGTTTGACTGTAGGGATCGTGTTCTTTTCTTTGAATGCCTCTTTTTTTCTCCTGTAAACTCTATGTTGATGCCTTTGCCCAAAAAGCTCTACTTTTGTCTCATCTGACCAGAGAACATTCTTCCAAAATGTTTTAGGCTTTCTCAGGTAAGCTTTGGCAAACTCCAGCCTGGCTTTTTTTATGTCTCGGGGTAAGAAGTGGGGTCTTCCTGAGTCTCCTACCATACAGTCCCTTTTCATTCAGATGCCGACGGATAGTATGGGTTGACACTGTTGTATCCTCGGACTGCAGGGCAGCTTGAACTTGTTTGGATGTTAGGCCTGTTTCACACTTCCGTTTTTTCAAATCCGTCAAAATCCGTTGTTTTCCGTAAAAAAACGGATCCGCCATTTTTTGCAGGATCCGTTTTTTTTGTCCCATAGACTTCCATTACGGTTACCGCGGATCCGTCTTTAAAAAAACGGATCCGTTTGCATCAGTTTCCGTCAAAAAAACGGAAACGGATCCGTTTGGCGGACACAAAAACGGAAGTGTGAAACAGGCCTTAGTCGAGGTTCTTTATCCAACATCCGCACAATCTTGCATTGAAATCCCTTGTCAATTTTTCTTTTCCGTCCACATCTAGGGAGGTTAGCCACAGTGCCATGGGCTTTAAACTTCTTGATGACACGGTGCACGGTAGACACAGAAACATTCAGGTCTTTGGAGATGGACTTGTAGCCTTGAGATTGCTCATGATTCCTCACAATTTGGTTTCTCAAGTCCTCAGACAGTTCTTTGGTCTTCTTTCTTTTCTCCATGCTCAATGTGGTACACACAAGGACACAGGACAGAGGTTGAGTCAACTTTAATCCATGTCAACTGGCTGCAAGCGTGAGTTAGTTATTGCCAACACCTGTTAGGTGCCACAGGTAAGTTACAGGTACTGTTAATTACACAAATTAGAGAAGCATCACATGATTTTTCGAACAGTACCAATACTTCTGTCCACCCTCTTTTTTATGTTTGGTGTGGAATTATATCCAATTTGGCTTTAGGACAATTCTTTTTGTGTTTTTTTCATTTAAGACAAATTAAATGAAGATAATAATAACAAAGAATTTGTGTTTGCAATCATTTTCAGGAAGAAACTGAGTATTATCTGCCAGAATTGCAGGGGTGTCAATACTTTTGGCCACAACTGTACAGCCTAGAGATTTATCATGGCACAGGTTTACTTTACGTAGTAGTATTTTATGTAGACTGTGAGCCCTCGCGGGCAGGGTCCTCTCTCCTTCCGTACTTGTGTGTCCCTTGTCTTGCACATGTTTATTGTATAAACCAAAAGAAAAAAATCGTGACCAAAATCGAAGTATAATGAAAATAGAAAAATATTTATTAGAATGTACAGACATACGGAGAAGGGAAGCTACCCTAAAAGGCACAAGTTGCAAAAAGACACTCCATGGATCAATACACACATGATGAATATCATAAGGGATAAAGGCAATAATTATAATAAAAATAATCAAAAGATAAATACAATAGAGTTCAGGTATACTGATCATCAATGCGGTATTACACAAAAGATATCACATAATTTTGCTATGATAATAAGATGAACACCAGACACCAAAATATAGGGCTGTGTGCAATATTGATACCTTCCCTACTGTTATGCCGTCCCTCCAAGGGTGAATAAGTGTGCAATGAGGTCAACTGTTCCCCAGATAGTTAAATACAGTAACAATTTACCTAGAGTAATAATGGGGGCAGGAGCCAGGTCCAGGAGCGTCACTCCGACACGCGTTTCGGCTTAAACCCTTTCTCAAGGGGCGTAGCCATAGGGGGAAGAGGAAGGTATAAAAAGCCCCAACAGCCAATCAAGTCGGCTGTAACAGTGGTCGTCATGGTCACAAATTGACCAATAGGGAATCGCGGTTCACATGTAATGTGACGCTACCACTCAGACACCGTGAGGTGACGCATGCGCATACCAGACCAGGGGATGGGCGGCGGCGTCATGTGACACGCGACGTGGACAGTCGTCGCCATGCCAACATAGACACCGGGAGCCGGCGCACAAACCAAGGTGCTAACGCGCATGCGTGCCGGGTCAGAGGGTAGATGGTGCCAGTGGCGTGTTAGTGTTATCTATTTTGCTGTGTGTCCTTGTAACCTTATATATGTAGACCTGACTACGAGGCCATTTAAAATACGTGTCCGCGAACACATTTTGGGGATTATAGCTGCCGCCGACCAGGACGATGTATCCGCACTAAGGACCCTTCCACGTCACTTCAAACAACATCACAATTGTGACAGTTACCTGATTAGATTCAGGGGTATTGATGCTACTGATCCTGGCATTTGGGGCGATAAAATTAGTGCCAGGCTGGCCCAACGAGAGACTAGATGGATTTGGGCCCTAGATACGGTCCAGCCTAAAGGATTAAATGAGAATTTAAGTTTTGTCCCATTTCTATGATCAACCATGCTGGGTTAAATGCATTTGATGTTTTTAATTCTGGATTCTTATGTATTTTACTTTTTTATCTTCTAGCCCTAGTGACATGGTCGTCTTTCGTTTGTCCTGTGGGGAAGGCTTCTACATGATGCATATCGTCTTATGCGAAGGAAGCATTGATCAAAGTGATATTAGTGGCAGTGTTCTATATATATATGTTTGTCATTATGCCTTCGGCGAATTTATAGAAATAAAGCATTAAAGTATACATCTATTTATTCAATTATACATTTTGTGAAGTTTTTGAATGTTTGAGGCAATATTTTATGTCATCAATTTTTGTATAGTATTGCCCGTATGGCATAATTATTTCACTTTTTGTGCACCGCAGATACATTAATATAATTCTATATTTATATATAAGGAACTATTGAAATAGCCACCTAATTTAAATCTTCTATGATATAGCTATTTTTGGCACACTTGATGTGATGTGGCTAATCTGTGGTGCGGTGCCATTTGTATTTTTATGGTATTGAACAAATCTCCTATCCACTATATATCCTTTCCTTTTCTATTTTCTTTTTTGTTTACTTTCTTCCCCTCGTATTAATATTGTTATGGCTATCTCACCCATGTTGACCCAACCATGTCTTTTATTTTGCATATCTTATTTTAGATCTCGTATGCATATGTGCCAGTTCCTGCCTTGTGCCGGTCTTTGGAGCTTATGTCGGCATAGCAACCATTGCTTATGCCGTGGGTCATGTGACGCCACTGTCACCATCTACCCTCTGACCCGGCACGCATGCGCGCTAGCGCCTTGGTTTGTGCGCCGGCTCCCGGCGTCTATGTTGGCATGGCGATGACTGTCCACGTCGCGTGTCACATGACGCCGCCGTCCATCCCCTGGTCTGGTATGCGTCACCTCACGGTGTCTGAGTGGTGGCGTCACATTACATGTGAACCGCGATTCCCTATTGAATTTATGACCATGACGACTGCTGTTACAGCCGACTTGATTGGCTGTTGGGGCTTTTTATACCTTCCTCTTCCCCCTATGGCTACTCCCCTTGAGAAAGGCTTTTAAGCCGAAACGCGCGTCGGGGGTGACGCTCCTGGACCTGGCTCCTGCCCCCATTATTACTCTAGGTAAATTGTTATTGTATTTAACTATCTGGGGAGCAGTTGACCTCATTGCACACTTATTCACCCTTGGAGGGGCGGCATAACAATAGGGACGGTATCAATATTGCACACAGCCCTATATTTTGGTGTCTGGTGTTCATCTTATTATCATAGCAATAATTATGTGATATCTTTTGTGTAATACCGCATTGATGATCAGTATACCTGAACTCTATTGTATTTATCTTTGATTATTTTTATTATAATTATTGCCTTTATCCCCTATGATATTCATCATGTGTGTATTGATCCATGGAGTGTCTTTTTGCAACTTGTGCCTTTTAGGGTAGCTTCCCTTCTCCGTATATCAGTACATTCTAATAAATATTTTCCTATTTTCATTATACTTGGATTTTGGTCGCGATTTTTTTTTTTTTGGTTTATATTATGGCATGCGATTTTTCCTATAATTGGTCCTTTTTTCATTTTTTTTCACTGGTAAACTTGAACACTACCCTTTGGGTGTGTTTGTGTGATGCATTTCACAAGATATTCATGTTTATTGTACTTGTCTATATTTCCCCTTTTCACATGTAAAGCGCCATGGAATAAATGGTGCTATATAAATGTATAATAATAATAGTTTATAGTCATCCTGTTTGAAGTTAGTCGGTTTTATAGAGAAACTCTGTTATAGTACAGAAATTCACACTTGGCCCTCACTGCACACTTAATGTTGTCGATCATAAAAGTGAAGTTTGGCCAGAGAGACTGGACCTGGTCTTGTAGGAACCATATGAGCACATTCAGCAGCACAGAAGGGAGAGAAGGGAGATTCATCCAATAAGATATCAGGGTTCTAGGAAGTCAGCAGCATCATTACCCTCCGCTTTCTCTTACAGGCCCATCATAATACTTTTCTTCAAGTGATTTTCTAACATGTCAGGACATTCTATGTACACTGTCATTTGGCTTTGTAGCTTACAGATCTCGGCAAGTAATGATCAGCGTCTTCTAGTCGCAGGGGGAAGGTGGATACTCCAGGTTGTAAGTTCTACAGAAAATGCTTTCAATACCCAAAGTCACTTGAACAGTTTTGTGTGGAGGACAATGTTATGGCAAAATGGTGATCACAGGATTGTGATATGGCCGGACTACAGCACTGATAAAGCAGCCACAGCCGGTGACTGAGAAGAGTCTGTGACTTCTCTGTGCTTAGTGGTTACTACTCACCTGGGTAGTCATATGTAGGAATCTCCTCTTTACACCACTCATCACCCCTCACATATGTCTCTGTAGTATTAATATGGGTCAGATCTTCACCCTGAAACAAATATTGTAAAAGTCACAGACAGATGGAGAAGTCACATCTATGATCAGCTCTAATCCTGTCATCTCCACCGTTCTCATTACACAAGTATAAAACATAATACTGGTGGATGAATCAAGACTGAGCACAAGACCTTCACCACCATCTACACATCATAGGGGAGATCTCATGACACCTTCTCTCCATCTACCTGATGATCCTGAGGAACACTGGGATCTTCTTGTTTACAGTCCTGTGGAAGGAGAGGACGAGGACATCTCTCTGGTGTTGTCCTCTTACTGGATAGATCTGGAGGAAACACATACAGGGACTGAATTCATTCTTTACATACAGATAATTATAGGCCATGTGTATTTAGTCCTGTCTATTACCTGGTGATGTGAGGGACTGGGGAACCTCCATCATGACGTCCTTGTACAGATCTTTGTGTCCTTCTAAATACTCCCACTCCTCCATGGAGAAAAAGACAGCGACATCCTGACACCTTATAGGAACCTGACACATACAATGATACCGTCATCCCCCGATCACTTCATAGCGTTACTGTATAATGTCCCAGCATTCCCAGCAGTGTTACCTCTCCAGTCAGCAGCTCAGTCATCTTGTAGATGAGTTCTAGGATCTTCCGGTGATTGATGTCCTCATGTATCAAGGGGTGAGGTGGAGGCCCCGTGATTGGGCTCAGGGGTCTTCCCCAACCCTCAGACACAGGGTCCTGACAGCACTCACTAGAGGTTATCTTCACTACTGTGTAATCCTGTTATGTAAAAACACATTGATAAATCTCACTACAGACATTTCCAGAGTCCTCACCTCTCCAGTTCTGTCCATCTGTTATTCCCATAGTTAAGAATAATGTAATGTGACGTCATCAGAATCTCTCACCTCTCCAGTAAGCCGGAAGAGGATCTCTAGGGTGAGGTGTAATATCCTCTCCGCCATCTTGTCTCTGTCCATATCCATCCTTGATGGGTAAATCGGGAAAATTCTCTTCTATAGAAGATCTTCACTGAGAGGATATTGTAGAGACCTGAATGAGAAGATGAGCCGATGTAACATCATAAAAATCCTGTGTAATAATACAATTACTGGAGATAATAAGGGAAACATATGAGATTTATTATTTTACAGTATTTAGTTTCTTTCTTTACATCTACTAATAAAACCTATATATTTTAGGCCACAGACAACAAGCAGTTTCTCCCTCGGAGTCGGCAGCTGAATACGTTTCTCATAGACTCATCTTCCATAACGCTAATTCTTGTCTCATTTACCAACACTGGAATCAGCACCAGAATAAAGATGTACACCGCAGGGACCACTTATGATTGAGTCACCGTAGGAGGCAGACACAAAAATAGAAGCTACGTCCAGAAAATCAGAGAAGTTGGCAACTATCAGATTGCAGACCCCTGAACCTATCAACACAACTAGCAGTAGCCGTGGGGGGTTCCTACGATGCCCTAGACCCCTCGATCACAGCCGGAGCGCTAAATAGCCTAAAGACAGAAAAGGAAATCTAAACTGCCCCAGAGCAGACCCCAAAGTAAAAGGCAGTCCCCAACATATAATGACGGTGAAGCAAGATGAAAAAACACTTACACAGATAGAAAGATAGGCTGAGCAAACGATGGGGCCCAAGCTAGCTAAACAGAACACGAAAGGAAGGTTGCTGTCTGCAATCTGCCAAAACCCTATCAAAGACATAAGCCAACAAGCTGATATGAAAAAGACCCTGAAGCAGCTAGGCTTCAAAAACTAAATCAGCACTCAGGTATTTTCAGAAGACAGAGCTAAAGGAATTCAGCACACCCCAGCAGGGAATGGCAGAAATCCAGAAAAACAAAGCAAAACAAAGTCTAAGCACAAATGCAAAAAGCCGAGCAGAAAACTTAGCTTTAGAGGAGCAGGAATTCAGACTGGTCTCCAAGGATCCCACAGAGAAATCACCCGCAGGGCAGAAGGGCGTCGGCAGCCTTATATCCAGTCAGTAACTCCACTCAGCCAGTCATCATCATCAGACCCAGGTGTTTGATAATCAGGCTCACTACCTTTCTTTACCAGAAGAGGGAGTTCTATATCTACACCAGCAAGCTAGAAAAATACCAGAAATAAAACTAATCTACTTTATTCAAAATTAGATTTAAAAAGGACTTAGTCCATTCATAAAAAATGTACATGTACAAAAAGACAAACACTTACAAGAAAAAACCACTCAGTCAGATGCGGTAAGACCAAACTTTCAAACACCTTACCGGTATACCCTTAGTGTCGTTATCCAACTATACATAGACACCCCCTCAGAGTATCCGCTTAGTGTAAATTTCTTTTGAGAAATCACACTCTCATGGTGCTAGAAAAATGTCGTTTACAGATCCATTGTTCTTTATGTGCCACTTCTGTGTAACATACATAATCATCACTAACAATGATCCTGGACAAATTTCGTAGTAACAGCCTTATTTCAATAATCACCTAAAAATGGCATAATAAACAGTCTGTAATTATGAAACCAGGGTGTGAACCTAGACATTCCTCTTTAGATCATGCAGTTCACCACCTTTACAGATTTTTAATGTCATCTAGTATATCATGGAAAGATCTCACCCAAATCTTTACATTCATGGGTTCCTCCATGTGACGCTCCCTTCTCCCTACGCGTTTCACCAACCAGATCATCAGGGGAGTACTGAGTACAGCGTTATGCCTACATGAGAAAAATGCCATCACTGGGCTGTTCATTTACCCGCTTTTTATAGCATGCACTCTTTAGTGTGTTCCCGCCTCATAAAGATGGGCGGGTGTATGCCCATGACCACTTCCTGTTTCTGTGTCACTATAGTGACAAGCCCGTTACTCATATATTCCTTCACATCACTTACTCACTTACTCACATAGCATATTAGTAGTATGCGATTACATCGACCTCCATTTAAAACACATGATCGTGCGCACTCTTTTCTTTATCGGGTTGCATAGTAACGCACTGACGTCACCTTTCTTTAGCGCATGCGCATTCTTCTTTGTCACGTCCAACCCTCTTTCTTACGTCACGGCGCCTATTCACTTCCATCATTATATCATTATAATGATGGAGGTCGATGTAATCGCATACTACTAATATGCTATGTGAGTAAGTGAGTAAGTGATGTGAAGGAATATATGAGTAACGGGCTAGTCACTATAGTGACACAGAAACAGGAAGTGGTCATGGGCATACACCCGCCCATCTTTATGAGGCGGGAACACACTAAAGAGTGCATGCTATAAAAAGCGGGTAAATGAACAGCCCAGTGATGGCATTTTTCTCATGTAGGCATAACGCTGTACTCAGTACTCCCCTGATGATCTGGTTGGTGAAACGCATAGGGAGAAGGGAGCGTCACATGGAGGAACCCATGAATGTAAAGATTTGGGTGAGATCTTTCCATGATATACTAGATGACATTAAAAATCTGTAAAGGTGGTGAACTGCATGATCTAAAGAGGAATGTCTAGGTTCACACCCTGGTTTCATAATTACAGACTGTTTATTATGCCATTTTTAGGTGATTATTGAAATAAGGCTGTTACTACGAAATTTGTCCAGGATCATTGTTAGTGATGATTATGTATGTTACACAGAAGTGGCACATAAAGAACAATGGATCTGTAAACGACATTTTTCTAGCACCATGAGAGTGTGATTTCTCAAAAGAAATTTACACTAAGCGGATACTCTGAGGGGGTGTCTATGTATAGTTGGATAACGACACTAAGGGTATACCGGTAAGGTGTTTGAAAGTTTGGTCTTACCGCATCTGACTGAGCGGTTTTTTCTTGTAAGTGTTTGTCTTTTTGTACATGTACATTTTTTATGAATGGACTAAGTCCTTTTTAAATCTAATTTTGAATAAAGTAGATTAGTTTTATTTCTGGTATTTTTCTATCTTGCTGGTGTAGATATAGTCTTCTAGCTAGTAGATCACTCGCTGTTAACCGCCCAGAAGAGGGAGTTCCTCGGGCCTCAGTAGTGAAGGGGAAAATGAACTCACAACAGTACCTCCCCCTTGAGGAGGGGTCACCGAACCCTCAACCACGCCACCAGGGCGATCAGGGTGAGCCCGATGAAAGGCACGCACCAATCTTTTGGCATGAATATCAGAGGCAGAGACCCAGGAATTATCCTCCTGACCATAACCCTTCCACTTAACCAAATACTGGAGTCTCCGTCTAGCCAGACGGGAATCCAGTACTTTCTCTACCTCATATTCCATGTTACCTTCAACCAATACAGGGTCTGGAGGTGCCACCCCCGGAACAACAGGTTCAACAAACCTCTTCAACAAAGATTTATGGAACACATTATGGATTTTAAATGTGACAGGAAGATCCAAACGAAAAGAGACCGGATTATTAATCTACAAAATCTTGTAAGGTCCAATAAATCTAGGCTTAAACTTAGGAGAAGCCACCTTCATAGCAATATTTTTTGATGATAACCACACCATATCACCAACCTTAAACTGGGGACCAATGGTCCTATGTCGGTTGGAAAACCGCTGGGCCTTTTCCTGGGAGAGAAATAACTTATCCACCACTTGGTCCCAGATCTGGTGCATTCTCTCCACCACAGTGTCAACACCTGGGCAGGCAGAGGGCTCCACCTGCCCTGAAGAAAATCGAGGATGAAACCCAAAGTTACAAAAAAAAGGTGACATCAAAGTGGCAGAACTAGCTCTATTATTTAAAGCAAATTCGGCCAAGGGCAAAAATGAAACCCAATCATCCTGATCAGCAGAAATAAAACATCTCAAATATGACTCCAAGGTCTGGTTTGTTCTCTCTGTCTGCCCATTGGTCTGAGGGTGAAAAGCAGAGGAGAAGGACAACTGAATTCCCAGCTTGGAACAGAAAGTTCTCCAAAATCTAGACACAAACTGGACTCCTCTGTCAGATACAATGTTCTCAGGAATCCCGTGCAAGTGAACCACCTGTTGTAAAAACAGGGGCACCAACTCAGAGGAAGACCGCAACTTAGGGAGTGGTACAAGATGAACCATCTTAGAGAACCTATCACAAATCACCCAAATAACAGTCATCCTTTGAGAGACAGGCATATCAGAGATGAAATCCATTGAAATATGGGTCCATGGCCTCTTGGGGACAGGCAAAGGCATCAACAACCCACTAGAGCGAGAACACGATTTAGACCGGGAGCACGTCCCACAGGACTGCACAAAATTCCTGACATCACGAGACAAGGAGGGCCACCAAAAAGACCGACTCACCAGATCTCTAGTACCAAAAATACCTGGATGACCAGCCAAAGCAGAGCAATGAACTTCAGACATCACTCTCTTCTTCCACTGGTCAGGAACATACAACTTTCCACTGGGACAACGCTCAGGTTTGTCCTCCTGGAACTCTTCCAGAGCACGTCTCAAATCGGGCAAGATGGCAGAAAGAACTACCCCTTTGCCTAAGATGGTAGCAGGCTTGGTCACCACAGGAGAATCAGCAAAGAAGCTCCTAGAGAGGGCGTCTGCCTTGACATTCTTAGTTCCAGGAAGAAAAGAAACCACAAAATCAAAACGTGTAAAAAACAAGGCCCACCTAGCCTGTCTAGGGTTCAAGCGCTTAGCCGACTCTAGGTAAATCAAATTCTTGTGGTCAGTGAGGACCACGGCTTGATGCTTAGCTCCCTCCAACCAATGTCTCCACTCCTCAAATGCCCATTTCATGGCTAACAGTTCCCGATTCCCCACATCATAGTTACGTTCAGATGGAGAGAACTTTCGGGAAAAGAAAGCACAGGGATTCATTATAGATGTTACAGGATCCTTTTGGGACAAAACAGCTCCTGCACCAATCTCAGAAGCATCCACCTCTACCTGGAACGGAAGTGAGACATCAGGTTGCCGCAAAACCGGGGCGGAGGTGAATCTTCGCTTCAGCTCCTGAAAGGAAGAAACAGCCTCCGGAGACCAATTTAACACATCAGCACCCTTCTTAGTCAAATCAGTCAACGGCTTGGCAATACTAGAAAATTTTGCTATAAATTTCCGATAAAAATTAGCAAAACCCAAAAACTTCTGGAGGGCCTTCAAAGAAGTGGGCTGAACCCAATCGTAAATGGCCTGTACCTTGGCCGGGTCCATTTCAATAGTTGACGGGGACAAAATAAATCCCAAAAAAGAAATCCTCTGTACTCCAAAAAGGCATTTAGATCCTTTGACATACAGGGAATTCTCCCTCAAGATCCGGAACACAGTCCGAATATGTTCCACATGAGAATCCCAATCCTTGGAGAAGATCAAAATATCATCCAGATAGATAATCAAAAATGTATAGACAAAATCTCGGAAAATATCGTTCATGAAGCACTGGAAGACAGAAGGGGCATTACCAGGTACTCAAAATGTCCCTCCGGAGTATTAAACACCGTCTTCCATTCATCCCCATGCTTAATGCGAATAAGATTATACGCCCCCCTGAGGTCAAGCTTGGTAAACCAGCAAACACCTTTAACTCTGGAGAATAGATCAGAAATCAGGGGTAACGGATACTGATATTTAACAGTAATTTTGTTGAGGGCACGATAATCAATACAAGGTCTTAATGATCCATCCTTTTTGGCTACAAAAAAAAAAAACCCGGCACCTAAGGGTGACGAGGATGGTCTAATATGACCCTTCTCCAACGCCTCCTTAATATAGGATCGCATAGCCTCGTGCTCGGGTACAGATAAATTGAAGAGCCGACCCTTGGGAAATTTACACCCCGGGCTCAGTTCAATTGCACAGTCATAATTCCTATGAGGAGGTAGAGACGCAGACTCATCACTAAATACATCATAAAAGTCCGCCAAATAATCAGGAACATCATGCGACTGAGGAGAGGTGGAAAACATCGGAGCCTCACTAAAGGCACACCGACAACCCCAACTCACCACAGACATAGATTTCCAATCCAAAACTGGATTATGAATTTGTAACCAGGGAAACCCCAGAACAATAGTATCATGCAGATTATGCAACACCAAAAATCTGCAATTTTCTTGATGGTCTGGGGCGACTCGCATTACCACCTGGGTCCAAAACTGAGGTTTATTTTTAGCCAAAGGAGTAGCATCAATCCCCCTCAAAGGGATAGGCGTCTGTAGAGGTGTCATCGGAAATCCACAACGTTTAGCAAAATCCAAGTCCATTAGGTTTAGGGCTGCTCCCGAATCCACAAAAGCCTTGGCGGAAAATGTGGACAGGGAGCAGATCAGAGTAATAGCCAGAAGAAACTTAGGTTGAACACCACCAACAGAAAACGTGTGTGCCAAGTGTTTCTCTCGTTTAGGACAGACAGAAATAATATGCAAGGCATCTCCACAGAAAAAACACAACTTATTACGCCTTCTGAACTCCTGACGCTGCTCTCTGGAAAAAACTCTATCATATTGCATAGGTTCAGACATTTGTTCAACAGGTGGCAACACCTCTCGTGCAGCTTTACGTTCGCGCAAACGCCGATCAACCGGAATGGCTAATGACATAGAATCGTCAAGACCAGAGGGAACAGGAAATCCCACCATAGCATCTTTTACGGCTTCTGACAACCCCTTCCGAAAGAGAGCAGCCAAGGCATTATCATTCCAGGTAGTAAGTACTGCCCACTTTCGGAATTTTTGACAGTACAATTCTGCAGAATCACGACCCTGGTTCAATGCCAGCAGGGTCTTTTCAGCCTGATCAATGGCATTAGGTTCGTCATACAACAACCCCAAGGCCTGAAAAAATGCGTTCACATTAGTCAGAATAGGATCATCTGGTTTCAAAGAAAACGCCCAATCCTGGGGATCGCCACGCAGCAAAGAGATGACAATTTTAACCTGCTGCGCGGAGCTCCCTGACGAGTTAGGCTTCAAGGCAAAAAATAATTTACAATTATTTTTGAAATTCAAAAATTTAGACCGATCCCCAAAAAATACATCAGGTGTAGGAATCTTTGGTTCAGCAGCATGTGAATGAGCAAGGTAGGCGGAAATTCCCCGCACTTCCGCAGCGAGCTGCTCCACACGATCAGACAATTGCTTTATCTCCATTAAGAGAGAAAAAAAAAAAATTCCCCCTACGGCCTCAGAGATATAGAGGAAAAAATATACACACTTTTTTTTTTTTTTTTTTTAATACAATTCTTTCCTGCTATTGAGTACCCTAGGATCTGCGGTATGGCGGGTGATTCTGTTATGATTGAGTCACCGTAGGAGGCAGACACAAAAATAGAAGCTACGTCCAGAAAACCAGAGAAGTTGGCAACTATCAGATTGCAGACCCCTGAACCTATCAACACAACTAGCAGTAGCCGTGGGGGGTTCCTACGATGCCCTAGACCCCTCGATCACAGCCGGAGCGCTAAATAGCCTAAAGACAGAAAAGGAAATCTAAACTGCCCCAGAGCAGACCCCAAAGTAAAAGGCAGCCCCCAACATATAATGACGGTGAAGCAAGATGAAAAAACACTTACACAGATAGAAAGATAGGCTGAGCAAACGATGGGGCCCAAGCTAGCTAAACAGAACAGGAAAGGAAGGTTGCTGTCTGCAATCTGCCAAAACCCTATCAAAGACATAAGCCAACAAGCTGATATGAAAAAGACCCTGAAGCAGCTAGGCTTCAAAAACTAAATCAGCACTCAGGTATTTTCAGAAGACAGAGCTAAAGGAATTCAGCACACCCCAGCAGGGAATGGCAGAAATCCAGAAAAACAAAAGCAAAACAAAGTCTAAGCACAAATGCAAAAAGCCGAGCAGAAAACTTAGCTTTAGAGGAGCAGGAATTCAGACTGGTCTCCAAGGATCCCACAGAGAAATCACCCGCAGGGCAGAAGGGCGTCGGCAGCCTTATATCCAGTCAGTAACTCCACTCAGCCAGTCATCATCATCAGACCCAGGTGTTTGATAATCAGGCTCACTACCTTTCTTTACCAGAAGAGGGAGTTCCTCGGGCCTCAGTAGTGAAGGGGAAAATGAACTCACAACAGACCACACAGGTGCGGCTGCAACAAAAACCCTGGCAGTTTAACCATTTGCTGCTGTCAAAAGCAAGCATGGCATCTAAGAACAGGGTCAGACTGGCCTGGTGAGATATCGGTAAAATCCCCAGTGGGCCTTTGCTGAGAGAGTGAGACATCTTCATTCCCTGACAGCTCCTGCAGTCAGCACAGCATCCTTCTCCGGCATATGGTGCAGGCAGGAGGACGCCCTGTGAGAGCGGATCTATGGCTGCCTCACTCTCCGGCTGCTCTTCTCATGCTGTGTGCGGCGTATTTAATATGGGAGACTTTGCAGACTGTTCTGTGTCTGTGAGCAGACTCAGAACAGCTGCAAAGTGACACGCATGTGGCATAAAGTTTTAGGAAGGGTGTTTTAACATCTTGAAATTCGATGCCATGGGGGCGGAGCTTACCATTTAGTTCCCACTACTCTAAGTGCCGGATGCATCTTGGTGGAATGGAGACAGAATCGGATGAGGCAAGTAAGCAATAATCGGACTTCATGTTTAGAATGGGTTTATGCTGGTGCTTATTCTGTACTGTTGTAGTGCCAAGATGTTAATGGCCATCAGGAATCCATTCTTTAAGGAACTTTTATAATTTTAGACAGTAACAGTTCAGCTTATATTAGCCTTGTATTTTCTGAAATTTTCCTTACACCCGGACCGCATAGCTCCTTTATCAATGTTTAGTGGGAAAGCAAGTTTATAGTATCATCCAAACACTGCATAGCTCCATTATCAATATTTAGTGAGAAATGTTGTGTTTATAGTATGGTAAAACACTTGGTATCAGGAGAGCCTTTGGCATGTTTTATCCGGTGATGTATTTGTCCGATGTTGATTGACGTCTGAAGAGTTGGCCACTCAGCCAGAGGGAAACTGTATTGGACAAATAGAACTTGTTAGGGCTTGTGTAATACTTGGTTACGCAAGCATTTGTTTCTAAACAAATTATAAGCTGGGGAAGACTGCAGCTAAGACAGAAGCCCTGTTAACCTGTGGACTAAAAAGGGGATGCCCGTGACATCACAGTGTGGATCCCAGGAATTCCTCTGTCTTCACTGTTCTGCTTCTCACAGCTGATGTTCCTGGACAGATGTGCTATTCCTGGTGAAGTTTTTCCTGTGTAGTGTGCAATGTAGGTACTTTACCTCTGATTTATATTATGCAAAAGTGTACGCAATATCACACTATTTCCTATTTTCTGTAATCAATTATTACAATAAAATTACTCGCCTTCTTTAAAGCTGTATCCGACCCCTTTATATACTTGGCAAAACATTTGGTGTCAGAAGTGGGATACGCAGAAGGCTTAGAATTTAAATTTAGCTAAATTCCGATAATCCGGAATTTTGAGACCAAATTCTGATAGCCCGGAAAAGTGTGTGAAATTGCGTAAAACATGTCTTTCTTTAAGAAAAAAAAGAAGTTGGAAACATATCTGTTGAGATTCCAGACTGGGAGCAGGCTCCCTATTGTGTTTTGGCCAATGTGTGGTGGCAATGTGCTGGATTGAGTGACTCATAGGATAATTTTAGGAAAAAGGCTGAACCAGCTGATGTGGTGCCATGTTTGAAAAGGATGGAAGTTAAAAGGAACAAGGAATTGAATGCAGTGAGTAGGAGAGGTTGAATTTTGTTACATGCTTATAGGAAGCAGCATGAAGAACGTATTCAGCTGTTGCAAAATACTTGGCAAAATAACTATTTTTTGTGTACACTGAACTTGTTTCATGTGTGCTGCTGCACTTGTGTGTGTGCATGGTGCTTGTGTGACGCATGTGCATGGTGCTTTTGTGACGTGTCTGCATGGTTCCTGTGTGATGTGTACAGTATTCATGGTGCTTGTGTGATGTGTGTGCATGGTGCTTGTGTGACTCATACAACATCTAAGGGTACGTGCCCACAATCAGTAAATGCTGCGGGTTGGACGCTGCTTACTTATGCAGCATCCAACCCACAGCGTCCAGCTGTTACAACATAGTGGATAGGATTTCTAGAAATTCCAGGTTCACTATGCGTCTGTTCTGTCTCCACATAATTTGAATGGAGGTTTAGCTGATTGATATGCGCTGTGAGAAGCCTTCCCTCCATATTCCTAGATGAGGAGCAGACAGGACCATTTCCAAACTCAGCGTACACAGGCTTGAATGTAGAACCTCAGCATTGGTACAATTCAAATCTGGGTTTATTTGGAAGGTAAGGAGTGCATGGGAGCTGTACATGGGAAAGGAAAGTATAGAGATGCTGATGTGTATGAGTTGTGATGGAGGGGGAAGGGCCGGTGAATGTGGATGGCAAGGGACACACAGAGCACAGGAGGATAGAAATAAAATACATGGTTAAAAGGAAGTACAAAGTGTGATTTATCTGACTCCTGCTCTGACTAACTGCCATAGAATAACTGCTTTTGATTGATGCATAGCTAATGCGATGCTTTGCTGAATGCATGCTACCCCTCACATGTGTGCTCCCTTAGAATATTGCTAAATTTATAGGCCCTAATACAGGGACAAGAGAGAGGGATTGTGGGAGCTGTTTGTTATAAATTAGCAACAGCTGCTCAACACATCCTGGTGTGGAATAGATGATCAAAGACGCTAGTCTTGATTCCATCTCTATGCTATAGCACCTCTCCCATAATAACATTTCTAGTGATTCCCCCCCATGGATATACAACAGTAAGTACTGAGAACAATGTAACAGATGAAATATAGCAAAGGAGTTGAATAAAATGATTACCAGTTCAAAATGCTTTGTGACATGGAATAGAGTAAACACATGCAAGATGGATCAATGCAGGAGTTGAATGAAATGACTACCAGTACAAAATGCTTTCTGACATCGAATAGAGTGAACATATGCAAGATGGATCAGTGCAGGAGTTAAATGAAACGATGACCTGTATGAAGAGAATAGAGATGTGTGTTAGATTCTGCCATGGAATAACTGCTTTTGTTTGATGCTTAGCTAATTAGATGCTTTGTTGAATGCATGCGACCCCTCACATGCGATGAGCGAATAGTGAAATATTCGGATTCAGGAAAATTGGCATGAATAATTTCTAATATCCGTGTATTCGTACTGACTAACAAATCCAATGCAAGTCAATGGGAACGCCGAATATTTTTCTGCTGGACCCAACAAACGGGTCTGGGGGCCTGAGAAAAAAAAGCTGAAATGGATGGGAATAATGTCAGACTATTGAGCCGATTTTACAGATTTATAAGAAGACCTACCAAAGCAAGCCTACAGTTCTTTTTAAAGGGAATAATGCTAAGAAACATTTTTTTCCTTCAGAATTACATGCATGTAATGCAAAAAAAATATATAAAAAAAGATACTTCAACTTTACCATATGTTTACAGAGCGTTTTTGCTTTAGTTTTTCCTTTAACATTTGGGAGAGCTCTCACTCCTACATTTGGGAGGTCCCTACCTCATTCTAAATTGTTAGCTAGATAGTGGAATACATATTCCCCATATATACCGAGCTCCTGTGCAGAAAGTCACTGGTAATCCCTATATTACCTGTACACTGACACTATATACAGAGCTCCTGTGTATAATGGCACTTAAATGTTTCTTTTATTAATGATCAGTATTGTAGTATTCGGTCACTATGTGATGGTAATATGTGGTCTGGTCATGGTGTGGTGGTATTTTTCCCTTATATGTGGTATTATTTGGTCACTGTGTGATGGTAGTATGTGGTCTGGACATGGTGCGGCGGTACTTGTCCCTTGTATGTGGTATTATTCCGTCATTTTAAAAAAATGTATGTGACATTCCCTTAAAGAAAAAGAAATTAAAATATACCTAAAACGAGTATTGAGTATTTTAAGAAATGTTTAATAGGTTAAAGTAGAGTTGGGACCTGCTAAAAGAGTCTACTTTGTCGTGGGGCCCTAAAATTCATGATGGCAGCTCTGGGTATGGTACTCAGAGAATAGTACAAAAATCCATCTCAACACGTTTTTCCAACAGCTTCTTCAGGAGAATTGATACAGTGATGTTAGTTCATGATGTTCAACATAGTGTGCCTAATAGCCAGGTGTCCATTTCTAAATATCCCACTTCATCAATAACCATTCCCCAGACTAGGAGACCCATTCCCATTCCTAGAGGTGAATTGTCATAGGACATATAGAATGGAGTCTGTGTACAATAATGTACTGCGCCTGCGCTACTTATGTGCGAGAGGTCCGATAATGTTCGTCCCCTTGTGGGCATGTCTGGAAGCGAAGTGCTTTATATTGAAATGCAAGATAAACTGATTGCTGCCGCTCCACTCATACCCATGATTGCACATGCCAGTACTTATGTGTTTAACGCCGGAGCGCATTTAGGATCATTGCCTGTGACTGCTCATGCCCGGATGTGTCCGTTCCACGTCGAAGCACATCCCGGTCTCCTATCTGCGACTGCGCATGTCCAGAAGCATGCGTTCCACACAGGAGCACATGATGAATGGATTGCATTTCACCAATGTAGAAAAGTTCTGTCTCTAAGATCAGCATCATGGGAGACTGAAAACAAGTATTGCGCTGTCATGATCCAGTCCGGGGCTTGTTTTTGATTATTCACTCCCCGGGATGGTCATGCAGGGGTTAATCTTCCCTGCCTCGTTTTGGTATCTGTCTGGCTATTTCAGTCCGCTCTTACCTGCAAACAGCGTCAGTTATAGTTCCTGTCTCTGGCTTAAGCAGCTGACCCCGTTATACCCTGATTTGTCCTTTGACCTTTTACCTAGGTCCCATTCCTGCTTTCCCCTGTGACTCCGCTCATCATAGTACTCGCTCTCTGTGTTGTGACCTCTTGGTATTTGACTCGGCTAGTCCTCTGTCCTTCACCCGTACCCCCTGGTGGAGATTGTGTGCTACTGTGCTGCAGCAGGCATTACATTATAACTGACCATATAGTTTGAGGGGTTTATTCATTTTTTTTTCTCCTGGCTATGGATCCGCTGTGCAATCTGGCAGACCAGGTGTCCAGTTTGGTGCAGATGATGCGGGAATTGTCTGTGAAACATAAGGCGCTGGCCACGTCCCATACTCAATTGCAGAAAGAGTTGACGGAGACGGTTAAGATGGTGCAGGGTACCACCTCCAATGTTGTCAGTAGGTCTGGCGATTCTGTAGATGTCGCCTTGCACTCTCCCAAACCTTTGGTCAAGCTCCCTGACACCTTTGCTGTGAGAAGAATAAGTTTTGTATGTTTAGGGAGGGTTGCAAATTGTTGTTTTCACTTAGACCTTGATCCTCTGGGGATGAGAGTCAGCAGGTGGGAATAATTATTTCCTTACTCAGGGAATGTCCCCAATCTTGGGCTTTCTCGTTGTCCCCTACTGCCCCTGAATGAATGTCAGTGGATAGGTTTTTTGAGGCCCTAGGACTTATCTATGACAAACCAGTCCATGTCAGGGATGCAGAAGATAATATCATGGGTCTTGCTCAGGGAAAGCTCTCAGCTGAGTGGTATTGCTCAGAGTTTAGCCGATGGTCCCCAGAGGTCTCATGGAACGACTCTGCACTCAGGTGTCAGTTCCGGAGGGGACTGTCTGACCATTTGAAGGATACTCTGGCTCTCCATCCACCACTTAGTTCTTTGGAGGATGCTATGATACAGGCCATCCAAGTGGATCGAAGACTAATGGAGAGGGGTGTCATTCAGCGTGAAGGTCCTTTGCTTCCGAGTAACCCTGATGCTATGTCTCAGTCCGAGCTCATGGAGGTGGGATCACCACATTCAAGGAAAGGGAGAGGAGACAACGAAGTTATGGGAGACTCTGCTTCTACTGTGGTAGTCCAGGACACTGAAAAAGGACTGTCTCTCCTGTCCTCCTACTCCCAATGTGCCAGGAAATGCCTAAGGGTATGTGCACACACTGCGGATTCTGCTGCGGTTCCGCAGCGGATTTGGCCCTGCGGATTCGCAGCAGTTTCTGCTGTGGTGTACAGTACCATTATTCCCTATGGGAAATGGAAACCGCAGTGCAGATGCTGCACAATTTTCCGCGCGGATTTCTAAATGTCAATTCTTTCTGCGGATTCCGCAGCGGTTTACCATCTCCTCCATTGTGGAGATGGTAAAACCGCAGGGCAAAACCACAGGATAATCCGCAGATTCCGCAGCGTGTGCACACAGCCTAAGTCGAGTAACTGTCGAGTAAGTTTCCCAGACTCTCAGGTACCTTTTTCCTCATCTCTTAAACTACTGTTGGAAGTAGAACTTTGTGTCAAGAATGGTTATACCTCCACTTCAGCTTTTGTGGATCATCTTTGAACTTTATTGACTCTGATTTGGTGGCCAAATGTAAGTTAGGGACACTCAGGTTGGAAACGCCTATTAATATCATGGCCATTGATAAAACACCCCTCACTAAGGGCCCCGTCACACAGTGACGCACCAGCGATCCCGACAATGATATGACTTTGTCAGGATCGCTGGTGTGTCGCTACATTATCGCTGGTGAGCTGCCAAACAGGCAGCTTCACCAGCGATCAGCACCAGCGACTGGAGGGTAACAAGCGACACATGTCGCTTAGTTACCCACTGTGTGCCTTAGTTACCAGCGCGCTGATGCAGGGAGCTGGTAACCAAGGTACACATCGGGTTTCTAAGCAGCATGTGGCACTTAGAAACCCGATGTGTACCTTGGTTACCAGCTCCCTGCACCAGCGCGCTGGTAACTAAGGTACACATCGGGTTTCTAAGCGCTGCACGCCGCTTAGAAACCCGACGTTTACCTTAGTTACCAGCGCGTTGATTGCTTGTCTCCCGCCTGTCACGCGCAGCGATGCGTGCTGGCCAGCGGGAGACCAGCGATCAAAAAAATGTCCTGGCCATTCCAGGACAATCAGAGATAACCAGCAGGGGGGCAGTCGCTGGTGAGATCGTTGTTGCGTCACAAAACTTGTGACTCAGCAGCGATCTCGCTGATCGCTATGTGTGACAGGGGCTTAAGAATATTGTTAAGTTTATCTCCAATGAGTTTATCCTAAAGTTGGTGTCCTGTCATCAAGAACGCATTACAGGTTTTATTATGGACAATCTACTTGCGTGACTGGTGTTGGGGTTTCCCTGGTTACTGTTACATATTCCCAATCAATGATCAGGTTCTCGAGGAATTGTTAATTGGGGGTTCTAATTATTCTAAAGGTTACCTTGTTAATGTTTTGGGGTCATCCGTCAGTCTGGAGGGTATTTCGGAGTACCTGAAGGATTTTGAGGATGTATTCTCTGAAAAGGAGGCTGAGGTTCTACCACCATACCACCCAATCGATTGTGCTGTTAATCTCGTCCCTGGTGCCAAACTGCTCAAGGCCCGTTTATACAATCTCTCTGGCCCCGAGCTGACAGCAATGAAGGAGTATATCTCCAATAGTCTTCGTAAAGGGCACATTTGCCAGTGTTCCTCCTGTGGCGGCGGCATTCTTTTTTGTGAAAAAAAAAAAAAAAAAGATGGTGGTTTATGCCCATGCCTCGATTTTCGACAATTAAACAAGATCACCATGAGGAATATTTACCCCCTCCCACTTATTCCTGATTTGTACAATTATTTGTCTGGGGCCAGATGGTTCTAAGTTGGACCTCAGGGGAGCATATAATCTAATCCGTATGTGGGAGGGGGATGAGTGGAAAAACAGCTTTCCTCATCTCTGAAGGTTTGTTTGAGAACCTGGTTATGTCCTTTGGTCTGACTAATGCACCAGCGGTATTTCAGAATTTCATTAATCATGTTTTTTCGGATTTCATTGGGCGCATCTGGATGATATCCTTATATATTCTGCTGATAAAATGAAACTTATGGGTCATCTCCGTGTTGTCCTCCAGAGGCTCAGGGAGAACTCTCCCTTTGCTAAACTGGAGAAGTTTTAATTTTTTTGTTCAAGAATTGTCCTTTCCGGGGTTTATTTTGTCTGCTGACGGGTTTCGCATGGACCCTAGAAAGGTACAGGCTATAATCAATTGGGTGCAACCCAAAGATCTCAACGGTCTTCAGAGATTTTTGGGTTTTGCCAATTACTATAGAAAGTTAATCAAGGGATTTTCACAGGTGGTTAAACCCCCAAGCCGATTTAACTCGCAAGGGGGCTGATATAAAAAAAACTGGTCGGCTCCAGCATTAGCAGCATTTTCTTCCTTAAAAGAATGTTTTCTGTCTGCCCCTGTACTGATTCAACCTGATCTGTCTGAGCCATTTATCATGGAGGTGGACGTCTCGGGAGGTGGGAGTGGGGGCAGTGTTGTCTCAAGGGCCCACCACGTTAACCAATTTAAGATCCTGTGCCTTCTTTTCTAAAATGTTTTCCTCTGCTGAAAGGAATTACGATGTGGGTAACAGAGTTACTAGCCGTTAAATTGGCTTTTGAAGAATGGAGGCATTTTTTGGAGGGGGCTGTCCATCGAATCACGGTCATCACGGACCACAAGAACCTGTCTTACATTGAGTCGGCCAAACGTTTAACCCCGAAGCAGGCTAGGTGGCCACTTTTTTTTTTTTCTTGATTTCAGTTTTCCATCACGTTTAGGCCTGGATCAAAGAATGTGAAGGCGGATGCCTTATCTCGCAGCTTGGATCCAATATCTCCTCCTGAACCTCCTAACTCCGTTCTTCAGCAAAGGGTGGTTGTGGCTAGAGTTTCCTCAGCGTTAGAGCGGGAGATTCAGCAGGTCCAGTCTCTTGCTCCTCCGTCCACGCCGGATAATAAGTTTTTTGTGCCTGTCTAGTATCGTTAAGGGTGCTCCGGGAATTCCACAACTCAGCTCTTAGTGGGCATCCGGGATTCTCGGCCACGCGTAAAACCATCGGATCTTTCTCCTTGTAATGGCAAAACTGTGGTCTGGGTGATGGTGGATAGATTCAGCAAGCGCATTTTGCACCATTGGCAGGGCTGCCTAATGCGGAAACTTTGTCAAATCTTTTCTTCGAGCATGTTGTGAGATTACATGGTGTGCCTGTCAGTGTTGTCTCTGATAGAGGGGTGCAATTTGTGTTTAAGTTCTGGAGGGCTTTTTGTAAAAGGCTGGGTATCAGTTTGACCTTTTCTTTAGCCTATCATCCTGAGACCAACGGTCACACTGAGAGGACCATTCAATCTTTGGAGCAGATTTTACGGTGCCTTGCCACGTCTTATCAGGATGATTGGTGCTCTTCATTACTGTTGGCAGAATTTCCATTTAATAATCATACCTCGTTTTGGTATCTGTCTGGATATTTCAGTCAGCTGTTACCCGCAAGCAGCGTCAGTTATAGTTCGTCTCTGGCTTGAGCAGCTGACCCCGTTATACCCTGATTTGTCCTCTGCCTGTTTACCTAGGTCCCGTTCCTGTTTTCCCCTGTGACTTCACTAGCTGTAGTACTAGCTCACTGTGTTGTGACCTCTTGATATTTGACTCGGCTTGTCCTCTGACCTGTGTTACTGTCTTCCGTCTCTGGCTTTCCTGTTCCCGACCGGCTCTGACTTCTTTGGCTTGTTTCTGACCACGTGTATTGCTGTGACCTCTGGTACTTCATTCCCTCTCTGTTGCTGACTACTCTTCCGCCACCTAATGGCATTACTTGTGCATACTCCCATCATGCAAAAACAATGTAGTTGTACTTTATCACTACATGAAATATAGGATGATGGCCCACAGTATGTCCTTAAATGGTCAAATGTGACCCCTATTGCATAATTAGAGATACACAAGGATCACCACACTTGTTAGCTACTAAATAGTATACGTGGGATATAATTGATGAGAAATAATTCTGATATAAAAGCTCAGATATCTCAATGAAGCACAACAATATGTGAACCCCATTCACTGGGAACTGAGTAGCAATTGGCAGAATAAAAAAATCCAAAAATGTAATCCAAAAATGGGGCTGTATTCACACAAAACATGCATAGGAAATCTGCTTATTTAGTCCCTTAGGGGCTCATGAATCCAGTCTAAAAACGGAGATTAGACCTACCGGTAATGTTATTTCCAGGAGTACATCCTGACAGCACCATGGGGGGTGACCTTTCATCCTTACAGGGACAGGAAACACACGAGAGGTTAAAAGGTCCCCTCCCACACCACACTCCAGGGATTTTCCAAGTACCACACCAGTATGGATGCAATTAAAATTTATTGAGATTTAGTACAAGCATATTGACACCAATACAAAATCCTGGGGCGGGAACCACCAGTGCTGTCAGGATGGACTCCTGGAAATAACATTACCGGTAGGTCTAATCTCCGTTTTCCAGGACGTCCTATCCTGACAGCACCATGGGGAATACCAAAGTAGGAATTCGCTTACGGCGGGACTACTGCTTGTAGCACTCTATGACCGAAGGTCGACTGGCTAGCCGTCAAAGTGTCCAACTTATAGTGTCTACAGAAAGTGTTCGGAGTAGACCAGGTGCCAGCCTTGCATATTTGATCTACTGAAGCTCCCGCTCTCTCTGCCCATGATGTCGCTATTGCCCTGGTGGAATGGGCTCCAAGTCCTACAGGTATAGAAAACCTTCGGCCTCGTACGCATAGGTGATAACTGCCTTGATCCACCTTGCCAGGGTATGTGTAGCTGCGCTTCTACCCTTACTTTTACCGCCGTACTGGACAAATAGTTTTGTGTCCTGTCGCCAATCCTGAGTGACTAAGTAGCGGATGACCGCGCGTCTAACATCCAGAGAATGGAATAGTTTTTCTTTATCATTCCTTGGGTCTGGACAAAATGAGGGTAGGATTATCTCCTGGTTTAGATTTTGCGGAGATGCTACTTTCGGGAGGAACCTCGGGTCTATTCTGAGCACTATGTGATCCTTGAAGATCTGAATGTAGGGATTCTGGACTGAGAGGGCCTGGATCTCGCCTAAGCGCTTGGCTGAGGTGATAGCTACCAAAAATACGGTCTTTTGTGTGAGCTTTGTAATGTCTATCTCTGATATTGGCTCATAAGGGGGTCCACACAGAGTTGAGCACTAGATTTAGGTCCCACGGGGGGACAGTCCTTCTCAATGTGGGTCTTAATCTCTGGGTGGCTTTGGTAAATTGTGCGATCCATGGATGGGAGGATAGGGAGAAATTGAAGAAGGTACTTAAGGCCTATCTGGACCTTGAGTGCGCTCGGGGTCAGGCCCTTATCAAATCCTGCTTGTAGGAAATCCAGGATCTGAGGGATATTTGGCCGAGACAGGTCTAAAAGGAGTACTACCACTTTCTGAGGAGAACCTCTTCCAGATTTTACAATATATTGCCCTCGTAACAGGTTTACGGCTGGCCTGTAATGTAGAGATTACTTGGTCCAAGAGGCCACTGGACTTCAAGATGTCCCTCTCAGGATCCATGCTGTTAGTAGTAGGTTTCCAGGGTTTGGGTGTAGAATTGGGCCCTGGGAAAGTAGGTCTGACGACGTTGGTAGATGGAGTGGTCCCTTTTGAGCCATCTTCTTGAGGAGGGAAAACCAACTCCGCCGGGGCCAAAAGGGTACGATTAGCATTACTCGAGCTCCCTCCTCCTGGATCTTTCTGAGAAACCTTGGTATTATGACGATAGGGGGAAACCCATATAGGAGTTCCCCTCTCCAGCTCTGGTTCAGGGCGTCGACCTCTTCTGGATGGTCCGCCGGATTGAGGGAGTAGAACCTCCTTAGCTTGGCGTTTTTCCTCGTCGCGAAGAGGTCCAGTTGGGGTGTCCCCCAGCGATGGCACAAGTCCCTGAAGATCTCCTCTCTCAGCTCCCACTCGGTGGCCCGGACTTCTTGCCTGCTTAAGTCGTCGGCTATATTGTTTTGGGAGCCTTCTAGGTGTACTGTCGACAGGTAGCGAGTGTTGTTTTCCGCCCAGGTGAGGATGCGAGCTGCTAGATCCTGAACTCTCCCGTGCCTTGGACCCCCTTGGTGGCGTAGGAAGGCTACTGTGGTCACGTTGTCCGACATGATCTTTATATGCTGATTCTGTAGGCATAACTTGTTTCTCTTCAACGTTTCCCAAACCGCTCGTAGTTCTCAGTAGTTTGAGGACTGTAAGCTGACGTTCTTGGGCCATGTTCCTTGCAGGTATCTTCCCTCTAGGTGGGCTCCCCATCCTTCTCTGCTGGCATCCGTGGTGATGGTCACACATGGAGATAGGATCCAAGGAGCCCCCTGGCTCATATTTTTGTGGCTGGTCCACCAACTCAGGGACGATCTCAAAGCTGGAGACGGTCGGAACTTCTTGTCGTCTGTCCCATTTTGTCAGAATCTCCCTCTGCAGGGTTCTTGAGTGGGCCTGGCTCCACATAACGCAGGGTAAGCATGCGGTTAGGGTGGCTAGGATCTTCATCGCGGTCCTTATTGAAACCTGGTGCTGACCGAGCTGACGAACCTTGTCCATGATGGGTTTTTACTTCTCTTCCGGTAAGAATGAGATTCTTCTTTTGGAGTCCAACATGACTCCCAGGAATTTCTTCTGAGAACTGGGCCGTAGGTCTGACTTTTCTCTGTTTAGGATCCAACCTAGGCTCTTGAGCCTGGAAATTACTGAAATGAGTTGTTCCCTCAACTCCTCGTCTAAATAAGGCACAATGATTATGCCCTCCTGCCTTAAATTTGCCACGACTTCGGCGACCAGCTTCGTAAAAACTCGAGGTGCTGACGCCAAGCCGAACGGAAGGGCCTGAAACTGAAAGTGGTAGTATCTGCCCTCTTTCTTTAGAGCGAAGCGTAGGAACCTCTGAGATTGAGGATGGATAGGCACATGATAATACGCACTTTTTAAGTCTATAGTGCACATGGAAGCGTTCTGGTCTATTAGCAGGATGGCGGTCTTCAGGGATTCCATCCGGAATCTCTTGTACCGAACCCATTGATTTAATGGTTTTAAATTTATGATGGTTCGGCTTTCTCCCGACGGTTTTTTTATCGTGAAGAGTGTTGAATAGTGGCCCTGACCTCTCTCTGCTTCTGGGACTGGGACTGGGACTGCTTCTGGGACTACTTCTGTCCTTAACAGGTCTCCTATGTCAGCCCATATAGGATCTATCAGGGCTCTGGAACGGGGTTCTGTAACAAATCGTGTTGGGGGGGTTTTTGTAAATTCGAGGGAATAGCCCTGGGAGATTGTATTGAGGACCCATGGGTTTTGGGAGATGAGTCGCCAAGTCCCCTCAAAGTGTCTGAGACGCCCCCCTACCGGCATGGCGTCATTGTCTTCTGCTTCTGGAACTTTGTCCGGAGCGAGACGGGGGAGCCCTACTTCTTCCCCCCCTCGAATACTCCCAGCGAGGAGATTTCCCTTTCCCTCTATATTCCCGCCTCTGGTAAGGACGGAATCTTTGAAAGGAAAAATGCTTTTTTTGTTTTTCCTCTGGAAACCCTTTGTCGTCAGAGACACTCTAGAATCTTATCTAAAGCAGGCCCAAATACTCCCCCCCCGAGAAAGGTATGGAACATAATTTATTTTTAGAATGGTAGTCCCCCGACCAGGTTTTCATCCATATGGCTCGACGGGCCCCTTTGGATAAAGAGTTATTCCTGGCCGCAAATCTTACAGATTCCGCCGAAGCATCTGCAAGATGCGATTTTTAACAGGGGAATGCTCTCAAGGATATCACCCCTAGGGGTTTTTTCCTTCAATTGTTGTTCCAACTGGTCAATCCATAGATGCATGGACCTAGCGACTGAAGTGGCGGCTATGTTTGCCTTCATCACCGCCGCTGAGGCCTCCCAAGCCCTCTTTAAGAGCACGTCGGCCTTTTGTCCATGGGTTCTTTGAGACTGGAAGAGTCCTCAAAGGGAATCGAGGTTTTCCTCGACACCTTGGCCACCTGGGAATCGATCTTAGGCACCTCGTCCCAAGTGTTGATGTCTTCCGGGTTAAATAGAAGTCGCAGTTTAAAGTCTCGTGGCACAATCAGTCTTTTCTCGGCATCTTCCCATTCTTCCAGGATCATCGCCCGGATATGGTCATTGACTGGGAAGTCCTGACGAACCCTGGCTCTTAACCCCCCGAACATCGCATCCTGGATGGATTGCTCCTTCGGGGCTTCCTCGATCTGCATCGTACTCCTCACTGCACTAAGGAGCTCGTCCGTGTTCTCCGATGTGAAGAGGTACTTTTTCCCTGTCTCCGGGGGTTCAGAGGTGATCTCGCCCTCTTCCTCCGAGTCCGTACCCCGTATCTCCTCCTCTGAAGACTGGTCGGACTCCCATCTTGGTCTTTTAGATTGGGACCGGTCGGCCGACTGCGTGGGTAGCCATGCAGAGACGGAGGCCTGGACCTCTTCTCTGACCACTGTGCGCATCTCCGTGGCCTGCTCGCCTCTGATGATCCGCAGGGTGCAGTCCTCACATAAGTGCTTCTTCCATGCGCTCGGCAGCTTGCTGGCACAGATGGGGCATTTGGGTTTGCCTGATGCCCTAGACGTTGCTGCCGTTGGGGTCGGCGTCGTCTTGTCCTAACAAAGAACAGGAGTCCGTTTTACTAACAGCTCCTGTCTTTGGAATAACAGCCCGCCATGCCCCCTACTCGCGGATGCTGGCTCTGGCTGATCGTTCCTGCGCCCGTGGTATCCGACCATGATGGCAGCGCTGAGAGGACTACAGATCTGTATCGCTTTCCCCTCCTACCTTATCTTGCGCTGGAACGCTTCTCTGCCGCTTCATCCTGACGTCGCAGGACCTCGTGACCGGAAGTCGTCACTCCTAGGCGCCCGGAAGTGACGCGGCCGCCGCTCTGCACTGTCTCGCGGGAGCCGCGCTGGGGGGAAGCGATACACTGTCCCGGAGCGACACTCCACGGGATCGCAGGCGGGAAACCCCCCTTAGGGGGGTGCTGCGCGCACCATCTGACCGGAGGAGTTGGCAGTTGGGACCCCGAACCTCCTGGCCCCGGTAAGTTGCTGCATGCCGCGGCTGCGGCGCTCTCATGCCTGTCCTTACAGGGACAGGAAAAACACTGGAGTGTGGTGTGGGAGGGGACCTTTCAACCTCTCGTGTGTTTCCTGTCCCTGCAAGGATGAAAGGTCACCCCCCATGGTGCTGTCAGGATAGGACGTCCTGGAAAATCCTCTCACTTTTCTATTTGAGGACACATTTATTGTGATCACCTACTCTCACATTGGGTGTAACCACCTCAATGATACAAATGGAGACATCTCCGGTGTCACCTCGATGCACACTGTTCACGCGTCTCGCTAATGAGGTGTCCCGACCATGGCGCATATCATCCAATTATTCCCCCACACTCCTCCTAAAATCCCTCTTGGTCTTGCCTACATAATCTAGAGGGCAGGTGCATGTGGCCTGAGGTTTTACAGTTGGAATAATCTCTCTGTAAAAAGGTTTCACCGGTGGAGGAACTTGAGAAGGATTTACATGGTCTCATCTAATTACAACATTCTCCACATCTAAAGAAACCACAGATTCTTCTATCTAGTCAAGTCCCTTTGCGTGCAGGTTTTTATAGAAGCCCTGCACTAAATGGCCCCTAACTGACCGACCCTTTCTGAAAGTTATTGTGGCAGTAGATCCCACAGCACCCCTCAGGTCCGGGTCGGCCACAAGAATATGCCAGTGTTTTCTGAGGATATTAACCCCTTCGCAACCTTGGGTTTTTCCATTTTTGACTTTCATTGTTTTGCTCCCCTTCTTCCCAGAGCCATAACGTTTTTATTTTACTGTCAATATGGCCGTGTGAGGGCTTGATTTTTGCTGGATGACTTGTACCTTTGAACAACGTCATTTGTTTTGTCATATAGTGTACTGGAGAACTGGAAAAAAAAAAAAAATCTATATGCGGTGAAATTTCAAAAAAAAAAAAAAAAAGTGCAATTCCACATTTTTTTTTTTTTTTTTGCTCTTTTACCATGTTCACTAAATGATAAAATGGACCTGCCATTAAGACTCTACAGGTCATTTCGAGCATTTAGTGGGTATCTATACCATACCCCAATATATGTATGCCACCACTTATGATCTCCTGAATAATGTGGTTTCCTCCCACCAGCCCAGGAGTAGGTTAGCATACGAGGGGGCACTGGGGCTCCCCATTGCAGTACCTCTGAGGTGGTGGAAGTTCTTCCTGTCAAAAAGAAAGATGTTATGAGACACAGTTAAAAGATCCTCCATGAAGTCACTGTGTCCATTACACTATTGATCTTGATTTCAAGAAATGTCTTACTCCTCTGATACCATCCACATGCAGAATATTACTGTGCAAATCCTCAAAATCTAGTAAGGCCTGCCCTGCTACATGCATGTATACATGCTCGAGGGTACATGTAAGGGAGCAGGCAATGGTAAAAACATTTTCTAGGGGTATTATTCCATTTGTGAAACCTCAGGACTTATTCCAATTGCAGGATCTCAGGCGGGACTACTGTGTGTGTGTGTGTGGGGGGGATGATGGCACTGTGGGAACATTATACTGTGTGGAGGCATCATACTTTCAAAAGGAGTATATTGGGGCACTACACTGTGTGGAGGCATAGAAAGGGGCCCTGTACTATGAGAATAATCCGTTTCCTCCTTTCCATAGTTGGGTCGTATGTATCTATTACAGGAAACAGAACAAAAATGTTATGATTCTTATACTGTGTCAAAAAAACAAGTGTCTCAGTGCTGAAGGGGTTAATGTCCCCTATGCTCAGTAATGGGGAATCACCACCTATCTCCACCCGCACGCTTCACATAGAGAAAAATGGAGCCTCCAGCATCTACCTCCACCCGCAGAGTCACACTCTACATAGAGAATAATTGAGCCTTCTGCACCGACCTCCACCCGCAGAGCTGCACTCCACATAGAGAATAATGGAGCCTCCAGCACTGACCTCCACCCGCAGAGCCGCACTCCACATAGAGAATAATGGAGCCTCCAGCACCGACCTCCACCCGCAGAGCCGCACTCCACATAGAGAATAATGGAGCCTCCAGCACCGACCTCCACCCGCAGAGCCGCACTGCACATAGAGAATAATGGAGCCTCCAGCACCGACCTCCACCCGCAGAGCCGCACTCCACATAGAGAATAATGGAGCCTCCAGCACCGACCTCCACCCGCAGAGCCGCACTCCACATAGAGAATAATGGAGCCTCCAGCACCGACCTCCACCCGCAGGGCCGCACTCCACATAGAGAATAATGGAGACTCCAGCACCGACCTCCACCTGCAGAGCCGCACTCCACATAGAGAATAATGGAGCCTCCAGCACCGACCTCCACCCGCAGGGCCGCACTCCACATAGAGAATAATGGAGCCTCCAGCACCGACCTCCACCCGCAGGGCCGCACTCCACATAGAGAATAATGGAGACTCCAGCACCGACCTCCACCCGCAGAGCCACACTCCACATAGAGAATAATGGAGCCACCAACACCGACCTCCACACGCAGAGCCACACTCCACAGAGAGAATAATGGAGCCTCCAGCACCGACCTCCACCCGCAGGGCCGCACTCCACATAGAGAATAATGGAGCCTCCAGCACCGACCTCCACCCGCAGAGCCACACTCCACATAGAGAATAATGGAGCCTCCGGCACTGACCTCCACCTGCAGAGCCGCACTCCACATAGAGAATAATGGAGCCTCCGGCACCGACCTCCACCCGCACTCCACATAGAGAATAATGGAGCCTCCAGCACCGACCTCCACCCGCACTCCACATAGAGAATAATGGAGCCTCCAGCACCGACCTCCACCCGCAGAGCCGCACTCAATATAGAGAATAATGGAGCCTCCAGCACCTACCTCCACCCGCAGAGCCGCACTCCACATAGAGAATAATGGAGCCTCCAGCACCGACCTCCACCCGCAGAGCCGCACTCCACATATAGAATAATGGGGCCTCCAGCACCGACCTCCACCCGCAGAGCCACACTCCACATAGAGAATAATGGAGCGTCCAGCACCGACCTCCACCCGCAGAGCCGCACTCCACATATAGAATAATGGGGCCTCCAGCACCGACCTCCACCCACAGAGCCGCACTCCACATAGAGAATAATGGAGCCTCCAGCACCGACCTCCACCCGCAGAGCCGCACTCCACATATAGAATAATGGGGCCTCCAGCACCGACCTCCACCCGCAGAGCCACACTCCACATAGAGAATAATGGAGCATCCAGCACCGACCTCCACCCACAGAGCCGCACTCCACATAGAGAATAATGGGGCCTCCAGCACCGACCTCCACCCGCAGAGCCACACTCCACATAGAGAATAATGGAGCGTCCAGCACCGACCTCCACCCGCAGAGCCGCACTCCACATATAGAATAATGGGGCCTCCAGCACCGACCTCCACCCACAGAGCCGCACTCCACATAGAGAATAATGGAGCCTCCAGCACCGACCTCCACCCGCAGAGCCGCACTCCACATAGAGAATGGAGCCTCCAGCATCGACCTCCACCCGCAGAGCAGCACTCCACATAGAGAATGGAGCCTCCGGCACCGACCTCCACCCGCAGAGCCGCACTCCACACAGAGAATAATGGAGCCTCCAGCACCGACCTCCACCCACAGAGCCGCACTCCACATAGAGAATAATGGAGCCTCCAGCACCGACCTCCACCCACAGAGCCGCACTCCACATAGAGAATAATGGAGCCTCCAGCACCGACCTCCACCCGCAGAGCCGCACTCCACATAGAGAATAATGGAGCCTCCAGCACCGACCTCCACCCGCAGAGCCGCACTGCACATAGAGAATAATGGAGCCTCCAGCACCGACCTCCACCCGCAGAGCCGCACTCCACATAGAGAATAATGGAGCCTCCAGCACCGACCTCCACCCGCAGAGCCGCACTCCACATAGAGAATAATGGAGCCTCCAGCACCGACCTCCACCCGCAGGGCCGCACTCCACATAGAGAATAATGGAGACTCCAGCACCGACCTCCACCTGCAGAGCCGCACTCCACATAGAGAATAATGGAGACTCCAGCACCGACCTCCACCTGCAGAGCCGCACTCCACATAGAGAATAATGGAGCCTCCAGCACCGACCTCCACCCGCAGGGCCGCACTCCACATAGAGAATAATGGAGCCTCCAGCACCGACCTCCACCCGCAGGGCCGCACTCCACATAGAGAATAATGGAGACTCCAGCACCGACCTCCACCCGCAGAGCCACACTCCACATAGAGAATAATGGAGCCACCAACACCGACCTCCACACGCAGAGCCACACTCCACAGAGAGAATAATGGAGCCTCCAGCACCGACCTCCACCCACAGAGCCGCACTCCACATAGAGAATAATGGAGCCTCCAGCACCGACCTCCACCCACAGAGCCGCACTCCACATAGAGAATAATGGAGCCTCCAGCACCGACCTCCACCCGCAGAGCCGCACTCCACATAGAGAATAATGGAGCCTCCGGCACTGACCTCCACCTGCAGAGCCGCACTCCACATAGAGAATAATGGAGCCTCCGGCACCGACCTCCACCCGCACTCCACATAGAGAATAATGGAGCCTCCAGCACCGACCTCCACCCACACTCCACATAGAGAATAATGGAGCCTCCAGCACCGACCTCCACCCGCAGAGCCGCACTCAATATAGAGAATAATGGAGCCTCCAGCACCGACCTCCACCCGCAGAGCCGCACTCCACATAGAGAATAATGGAGTCTCCAGCACCGACCTCCACCCACAGAGCCGCACTCCACATAGAGAATAATGGAGCCTCCAGCACCTACCTCCACCCGCAGAGCCGCACTCCACATATATGGCTGCTCTGTGCGCACAGGACCTGTGATGAGGTCACAGGAGGGGAGGAGTCAGGGTCACATGATCAGGGCCTCAGTGATGGGCAGTTCGGCTCTTTATGGTGATCTGGCTCACTCGGCTAAAGCGGCTCTTCTTGCAAAAAGCCTGGGCCTCATTATACAGGTGTACAGGGGTCTAGTGAAGGCTTTTTAGCCCTTTCCTCAGACTGTAGCTCCTGGGAACAGGCCCTCACTCCAGTCCCTTCACTATAAAGCCTGGGCCTCATTATACAGCTGTACAGGGGTCTAGTGAAGGCTTTTTAGCCCTTTCCTCAGACTGTAGCTCCTGGGATCAGGCCCTCACTCCAGTCCCTTCACTATAAAGCCTGGGCCTCATTATACGGCTGTACAGGGGTCTAGTGAAGGCTTTTTAGCCCTTTCCTCAGACTGTAGCTCCTGGGATCAGGCCCTCACTCCAGTCCCTTCACTATAAAGCCTGGGCCTCATTATATGGCTGTACAGGGGTCTAGTGAAGTCTTTTTAGCCCTTTCCTCAGACTGTAGCTCCTGGGATCAGGCCCTCACTCCTGTCCCTTCACTATAAAGCCTGGGCCTCATTATACAGCTGTACAGGGGTCTAGTGAAGGCTTTTTAGCCCTTTTCTCAGACTGTAGCTCCTGGGATCAGGCCCTCACTCCAGTCCCTTCACTATAAAGCCTGGGCCTCATTATACGGCTGTACAGGGGTCTAGTGAAGGCTTTTTAGCCCTTTCCTCAGACTGTAGCTCCTGGGATCAGGCCCTCACTCCAGTCCCTTCACTATAAAGCCTGGGCCTCATTATATGGCTGTACAGGGGTCTAGTGAAGTCTTTTTAGCCCTTTCCTCAGACTGTAGCTCCTGGGATCAGGCCCTCACTCCTGTCCCTTCACTATAAAGCCTGGGCCTCATTATACAGCTGTACAGGGGTCTAGTGAAGGCTTTTTAGCCCTTTTCTCAGACTGTAGCTCCTGGGATCAGGCCCTCACTCCAGTCCCTTCACTATAAAGCCTGGGCCTCATTATACAGCTGTACAGGGGTCTAGTGAAGGCTTTTTAGCCCTTTCCTCAGACTGTAGCTCCTGGGAACAGGCCCTCACTCCTGTCCCTTCACTATAGCTGGTTGGCTATTGCAGATTCAGTCTTCCCAGCCTGGTGCAGGGTTACAATTTTGTTTCTGGTGTCCTTTGACAGCTCTTTGGTCTTCACCATAGTGGAGTTTGGAGTCAGACTGTTTGAGGGTGTGCACAGGTGTCTTTTTATACTGATAACAAGTTTAAACAGGTGCCATTACTACAGGTAATGAGTGGAGGAAAGAGGAGACTCTTAAAGAAGAAGTTACAGGTCTGTGAGAGCCAGAAATCTTGATTGCTTGTTTCTGACCAAATACTTATTTTCTACCATAATATGCAAATAAAATGAAAAAAAAACAGACAATGTGATTTTCTGGATTTTTTTTTCTCAGTTTGTCTCCCATAGTTGAGGTCTACCTATGATGTAAATTACAGACGCCTCTCATCTTTTTAAGTGGTGGAACTTGCACTATTGCTGACTGACTAAATACTTTTTTTCCCCACTGTATAGACATACAGTACATATAACTGTCATGATCTCAGTGCGGGTTTGACTCGCACACGTGGGGTTAATGTCTGGAACCAGTGCTGATGACTGGCATTTCTGGGGTTAAAGGTTGTGATCCCAGTGCAGACTCTCACCTGCACACCTGGGACCTATTATGGTGGCCTCTCATTGGTCCTGGGAAAGCTTCTTATAGCCTCAGGAAGCTCCCATCCCTGTCAGTAAGGCCGGGGTCACACTGGCGAGGAATACGGCCGAGTGAGAGGCGCTAAAAGCACGCATTACACACGGACAAATGATTCTCTATGGGGTCCCTCGCACCAGCCGTATATTTCTCGTCTGTATTCTACGGTCCGCGCCAATCGCAGCATGCTGCGATTGTCAGCGTACTACGGCCGTAATACGCCAATGCAAGTCTATGGGTGCGCAAAAAATACGCATTACACACGGACCACACGTGTGACTTGTGAGAAATACGCACCCGGTGTCTTTTAGTAAAGCCGGCAATTCAGTGCGCTATACAGTAAACTCACACTGACATGTTTAATAAAGAAACGAAAGAATAGATATATACACATAGAATACATATATATATGCATTCTATGTGTATCTATTCTTTGGTTTCTGTTATAAACCCTGTCATAGGGCTCCATTATATGTCCATTTTGCAAGCCTGCAAGAAAATCTCGCCATACGTATGCCATACGGATTACATAGGGATGCTGACATGCGCAAAATACGCGACCACACCTTGCTTACGGATGACATATGGAGCACTATTTAGGGGCCATTCATCCGTATTATGCATGTAAAATACTGACCGTATTTTGCGTAGGTTAGTGTGACCCCGGCCTTACTCTTGCCCTTGGCATTGTGTGGTGACCCCTGAGTGTGTTTGTGCTGGGTTCTGGTTGCTTGATTCTCTGTGTATGACTCGGTCTGTTCTCTGGATTCTGCTTTGGATTCTGCTTGGTACCTTCTATGTCTGTTTGGTTTTGACTGCTGCTTGGCCCTGACTATCCGTTCTGTCTCACCCTCGGTACGTTATGGCTATCTCTGTGTGTGAACCCCGTTTTGCCTGACTCTGAGTAATTCTGTATAGTGTCTTTCCATCTCACTAAGGCCTGTTTCACACTTCAGTATTTTTGAGTCAGTTAAAATCCGCCAAAAAGGCGGAAAGCGGATCCGTTCCTAACTGATGTGAACGGATGCCACCGGATCCGTTTTTTTGACGAATCCGCCGAATGAAGAATTTTAAAGGAACCGCTGCCCGGGAAGGAGAGGGAAGGAGAGAGAAAGAGAGATTTTTTTTTTCTCTGTCTGCCAGAAATGATTTCAGATTTAAATTTCCTCCTGACTTCATTCCTCCGGGCATGCGCACTATAAAAATGCGGATCCTGCTGTGAAAAAAAGTTACATGGTCCGTCCAGGCATCTCGGCGGACGCAAAAAAATTGACGGATCCGCAAAAAAACGGACCCAACGGATGGCCATCCATCAAGATCCGCCGGTAATGCAAGTCAATGGGGAAAAAAATGGATCCGCCAAAAAAAATGGTGGATCCGTTTTTTTGAAAAAACGGCGGATTTTGACTGATGGTCAAAAATGGAAGTGTGAAACAGGCCTAAGCAGGACGCTAAGCCCTGCCCCCTTGCAGTCACATGACCATAGGTCCCGTGTCTGCTTGCTAAACTTCAGCATCCACAGGTCCTGTGCAGCGGTACTTTCTGGCTGTATCTGACCCCGGTACCCCTACAGTGCGGGTGAGTCCCTGCAGTGCAGGTGAGTCCCTGCTCAGCAGAGGCTGCACGCCGGCGCTGACAGGATCCTGACACTCAGGACACGCGCACTGGCTCAGTGAGCAAGTACAGTGCGGTGTTCCTGACATTATAACTGACCATTAAGTTTTGTTGTTTTTTTCTCTGCTGAGAAATATGGATCCCATACAGTCTCTTGCTGAGCAAATGAAAAATCTGAGTCACATGTTTCAGGGTTTATCTCTGGAGCTGCAAGCTCTGGCTCGTTCTCAGCAGCAGGTTTCTGAGACAGTGCGGGGGGCTTTAGCTGCTGGGTCTCTGGGGGCTGGGGCGAGTGATGTTGCTTTGGTGTCCCCAGAACCACCTGTTAAACTGCCTGATTTTTTTTCTGGGAACAAAAAGGAGTTCAGGGTCTTCATGGAGGGGTGCAAACTCTTCTTTAGTTTGAGGCCACGTTCCTCTGGGGACGAAAGTCAGAAGGTTGGTGTCTCTGTTAAGAGGGTCCCCACAAGCTTGGGCTTTCTCCCTTTCTCCCACTGCCCCTGAGAGAGTGTCTGTGAATGCGTTTTTTGAGGCCCTCGGGCACATATATGATGAGCTGGACCGAGTGCGATTGGCAGAGGACATGGTGATGACTGTCTGTCAGGGGAAACACTCGGCTGAGTGGTTTTGCACAGAATTCCGCCGCTGGGCTGCAGTGGTCTCTTGGGACACCGCCGCACTAGGAGGACTCTTTCGCAGAGGCTTGTCCGAGCGGTTACAGGATGCCTTGGCATTACATCCCCCACCTAACTCTCTCGAGGACGCCATAACCCAGGCCATCCGGATGGACCGCAGGCTGCGGGCCAGGGGGGTGATGCAGGCGGAGACTCCATTGTTCCCTAGTGGAAAAGAGACTATTTCTGTGCCCATGGACGTAGGTGCCCTCTCCCTGAAGGAAAAGGAGAGACAACAAACTGAATCTTCGGGGGGCATATAATTTGATAAGGGTCCGGGAGGGGGATGAATGGAAAACCGCGTTCCTCACGACTGTTTGAAAATTTAGTCATGCCGTTTGGTCTTACCAATGCCCCAGCCATATTTCAGAATTTCATCAACGTGGTATTCTCGGATCTCATTGGTCGTTTTGTTGTCATTTACTTAGACGATATTCTGATATACTCACACGACAGTCAATCTCATCTGAATCATGTACGAACCGTTCTCCAAAGACTGAGGGAAAATCATCTGTATGCCAAATTGGAGAAATGTGTGTTTTTTGTTCAAGAATTGTCTTTTTTGGGATTAATTGTGTCCTGTGAGGGTTTTTGCATGGACCCCAAGAAGGTGCAGGCCATTGCGGATTGGGTGCAACCCCGAGACCTTAAGGGTCTTCAGCGCTTCTTGGGGTTCGCCAATTATTACCGCAAATTTATTCGGGGGTTTTCACAGGTGGTCAAACCACTCACAGATCTTACTTGTAAAGGTGTGGATGTGAGAAACTTGTCCTCGCTCGCAAAAGAGGCCTTTGCGACCCTGAAAAGAAGCTTTATGTCTGCTCCTGTGTTAGTAAAGCCAGATCCATCCAAACCATTCGTCGTGGAAGTGGACGCCTCTGAGGTGGGGGTGGGGGCGGTGTTGTCCCAAGGGCCTGCCACTCTAACCAACCTCAGGCCATGTGCTTTCTTTTCCAAGAAGTTCTCTGCTGCGGAAAGAAATTACGACGTAGGCAATAGAGAGCTTCTTGCGGTCAAATTGGCGTTTGAAGAATGGAGGCACTTTTTGGAGGGGGCCAGTCACCCGATTACAGTGATCACGGATCACAAAAATTTGTCCTACATTGGTCTGCTAAAAGACTAACGCCCAGACAGGCCCATTGGTCACTTTTTTTTTCCCGTTTTCAGTTTACAATTACATTTCGTCCAGGGTCTAAGAATGTCAAGGCTGACGCCTTATCGCGCAGTTTTCAGCCGGTGTCGCCCCCTGAGCCACCGTCCTCCATTCTTCACCCTGGGATTGTGATAGCAGAGGTCTCATCTGAATTGGAACGGGAGATTCAGGGGGCCCAGTCGTGGGCCCCGGCGGCCAAGCCGGAGGGGAAGTTGTTTGTCCCAGAGCAACTTCGCCTGAAACTCTTGCAGGAGTTCCATGAATCCAAGCTGAGTGCTCACCCTGGTATTTCAGCCACACGTCTGGCGGTGGCTAGGATCTTTTGGTGGCCTACCCTTGGTTCGGACATAAAAAAATTCATTGCTGGTTGTAGGGTCTGCGCTCGTTCTAAAAGCTCTCATAGCCGGCAGGGGAGCTGGTGCCCTTGGCAGTGCCCGAAAGACCATGGACTCACTTATCCATGGATTTTGTTACCAATCTCCCTCCATCTAAGGGTAATACAGTGGTATGGGTAGTGGTGGACAGGTTTTCTAAGCAGGCTCATTTTGTACCCCTGTCCGCACAACCGTTAGCTGAGATGTTGTCCAGGTTGTTTGTGCAGCATGTGATCCGGTTGCATGGGGTACCCCTGAATGTGGTGTCTGATCGTGGTGTGCAGTTTGTGGCTAAGTTTTGGCGTGCTTTCTGCAAAAAATTAGGGATGTCTCTGTCCTTTTCGACTGCATACCATCCTGAGAGCAATGGTCAGACGGAGCGCACTAACCAGTCCCTGGAACAGATCCTCAGGTGTCTAACCTCTGCTAGATAGAATGACTGGTGCGATGCACTGCCGTTGGCTGAATTTGCCTTCAATAGTCGGGTGAGTCAATCCACGGGTATGACTCCTTTTTTGATCAATTATGGGTTCAGTCCTCATTTTGGTGAGTTTTCTCGTCTGGACTCGGGGTATCCCGGGGCTGAGGGCTCTGTTCAGCGATTACAGAATACGTGGGCAGAAGTTCAGCGGAGTATATCTAGGTCTCAGGGCAGGTATAAGTTTTTCGCGGACAGGAAACGAACACCATGGCCCACGTTTCAGGTTGGAGACAAGGTTTGGCTCTCCACTCGAAACATTAAGTTGAAGGTTCCTTCAGCCAAGTTGAGGCCCAAATTCATTGGTCCATACAAGATTGTGGAAAAAATCAATCCAGTGGCGTATAGGCTGTGCCTTCCATCCTCTTTCAAGATCCCTAACGTCTTCCACAAATCTCTACTGAAACCTTTTGAAGCAGTCCGGGGAGACTCCGAGTCTGCTTCTTCTCCTGTTTTGGTCGAGGGGCAGGTGGAGTACGAGGTTGGTCATATCGTAGATTCCAGGTTGGTACGGCGGTCGGTACAGTACCTGGCTCATTGGAAGGGGTACGGACCGGAAGACAGGTCCTGGGGACCGGCCCGGTTGATGCATGCTGATCGCCTGGTGCCGGCTTTCCATGCTAAGTACCCGGGCAAGCCTGGGGGTCCAGAGGCCCCCCGTTGAGAGGGGGGTACTGTCATGATCTCAGTGCGGGTTTAACTCTCATACACGTGGAGTTAATGTCTGGAACCAGTGCTGATGACTGGCATTTCTGGGGTTAAAGGTTGTGATCCCGGTGCAGGCTTACCTGCACACCTGGGGCTATGATTGTGGCCTCTCCCTGATTCTGGTAAAGGCTTCTTATAGCCTCAGGACGCTCCCATCCCTGTCAGTTATACTCTTGCCCTTGGCATAGTGTGGTGACCCCTGAGTGTGTTTGTGCTGTGTTCTGGTTGCTTGATAATCTGTGTATGACTCGGTCTGTTCTCTGGATATTGCTTTGGATTCTGCTTGGTACCTTCTATGTCTGTTTGGTTTTGACTGCTGCTTGGCCCTGACTATCCGCTCTGTCTCATCCTTGGTACGTTATGGCTATCTCTGTGTATGAACCCCGTTTTGCCTGACTCTGAGTAATTCTGTATAGTGTCTTTCCATCTCACTAAGCAGGACACTAAGCCCCGCCTCCTTGCAGTCACATGACCGTAGGTCCCGTGTCTGCTTGCTAAACTTCAGCATACCAAGGTCCTGTGCATCGGTACTTTCTGGCTGTACCTGACCCCGGTACCCCTACAGTGCGGGTGAGTCCCTGCTCAGCGGAGGCTGCATGCCGGCGCTGACAGGATCCTGACACTCAGGACACGCGCACTGGCTTTGTGAGCAAGTACAGTGCGGTGTTCCTGACAATAACATAGAGTACATACTCACCATCACTTGTCACTTTGATCCCCGAAGCCAGTGTCATCTCACTGTAAAAAATATTAAAATAACAAACAAGCAATATACTCCCTGATCCGCAGAAATCCACGAGTGTCCCACGGCGATCTCCTGCACTGCATCACTGAGAGGTTACTATGGTTCACTGGTCTCACTTTATGGCAAAAGCTGCGTGGGAACTTTCTCACACAGCAATGCCAAAAGTGAGACTAGGGACTATTTTTTTACAGTGGCGGAGGAATACAGTGCGGAAGGATACCTACCTCCCGTCATTGGATTCCTGGAGCCCAAAGAGAGCGGTCGCATCAGCTGATGCTGATGTTCTCCACGGGAGATCATCGTGGGACACTCGTGGATTTCTGCGGATCAGGAAGTATATCGGTTGCTTGTTATTTTAATATTTTTTAAAGATGACACTGGCTTCGGGGATCAAAGTGACAAGTGATGGTGAGTATATACTCTATGTTGTTTGTACTGTATGTCTATATATATGTATTGTATGAATGTATGTAGTATGTATGCTGTATGTCTGTAGCATGTTTTATGTATGTAGTATGTACTATGTATGAATGTTGTATGAATGTAGTATATATGAAGTATGTATGTAGTATGTATGTATGTTGTATGAATGTAGTATATATGATGTATGTAGTATGTATGTTGTATGAATGTAGTATATATGTAGTATGTATGTTGTATGAATGTAGTATATATGAAGTATGTATGTAGTATTTATGTATGAATGTAGTATATATGTAGTATGTATGTAGTATGTATGTATGTTGTATGAATGTAGTATATATGTAGCATGTATGTAGTATGTATGTATGAATGTTGTATGAATGTAGTATATATGAAGTATGTATGTAGTATGTATGTATGTTGTATGAATGTAGTATATATGTAGCATGTATGTAGTATATATGTATGTTGTATGAATGTAGTATATATGTAGCATGTATGTAGTATGTATGAATGTTGTATGAATGTAGTATATATGAAGTATGTATGTAGTATGTATGTATGTTGTATGAATGTAGTATATATGTAGCATGTATGTAGTATATATGTATGTTGTATGAATGTAGTATATATGTAGCATGTATGTAGTATGTATGTATGTTGTATGAATGTAGTATATATGAAGTATGTATGTAGTATGTATGAATGTTGTATGAATGTAGTATATATGATGTATGTAGTATGTATGTATGTTGTATGAATGTAATATACAGTGGGGAAAAAAAGTATTTAGTCAGTCAGCAATAGTGCAAGTTCCACCACTTAAAAAGATGAGAGGCGTCTGTAATTTACATCATAGATAGACCTCAACTATGGGAGACAAACTGAGAAAAAAAAATCCAGAAAATCACATTGTCTGTTTTTTTTTCATTTTATTTGCATATTATGGTGGAAAATAAGTATTTGGTCAGAAACAAAATTTCATCTCAATACTTTGTGATATATCCTTTGTTGGCAATGACAGAGGTCAAACGTTTTCTGTAAGTCTTCACAAGGTTGCCACACACTGTTGTTGGTATGTTGGCCCATTCCTCCATGCAGATCTCCCCTAGAGCAGTGATGTTTTTGGCTTTTCGCTTGGCAACACGGACTTTCAACTCCCTCCAAAGGTTTTCTATAGGGTTGAGATCTGGAGACTGGCTAGGCCACTCCAGGACCTTGAAATGCTTCTTACGAAGCCACTCCTTCGTTGCCCTGGCGGTGTGCTTTGGATCATTGTCATATTGAAAGGCCCAGCCACTTTTCATCTTCAATGCCCTTGCTGATGGAAGGAGGTTTGCACTCAAAATCTCACGATACATGGCCCCATTCATTCTTTCATGTACCCGGATCAGTTGTCCTGGCCCCTTTGCAGAGAAACAGCCCCAAAGCATGATGTTTCCACCACCATGCTTTACAGTAGGTATGGTGTTTGATGGATGCAACTCAGTATTCTTTTTCCTCCAAACACGACAAGTTGTGTTTCTACCAAACAGTTCCAGTTTGGTTTCATCAGACCATAGGACATTCTCCCAAAACTCCTCTGGATCATTCAAATGCTCTCTAGCAAACTTCAGACGGGCCCGGACATGTACAGGCTTAAGCAGTGGGACACGTCTGGCACTGCAGGATCTGAGTCCATGGTGGCGTAGTGTGTTACTTATGGTAGGCCTTGTTACATTGGTCCCAGCTCTCTGCAGTTCATTCACTAGGTCCCCCCGCGTGGTTCTGGGATTTTTGCTCACCGTTCTTGTGATCATTCTGACCCCACGGGGTGGGATTTTGCGTGGAGCACCAGATCGAGGGAGATTATCAGTGGTCTTGTATGTCTTCCATTTTCTAATTATTGCTCCCACAGTTGATTTCTTCACTCCAAGCTGGTTGGCTATTGCAGATTCAGTCTTCCCAGCCTGGTGCAGGGTTACAATTTTGTTTCTGGTGTCCTTTGACAGCTCTTTGGTCTTCACCATAGTGGAGTTTGGAGTCAGACTGTTTGAGGGTGTGCACAGGTGTCTTTTTATACTGATAACAAGTTTAAACAGGTGCCATTACTACAGGTAATGAGTGGAGGAAAGAGGAGACTCTTAAAGAAGAAGTTACAGGTCTGTGAGAGCCAGAAATCTTGATTGCTTGTTTCTGACCAAATACTTATTTTCCACCATAATATGCAAATAAAATGAAAAAAAAACAAACAATGTGATTTTCTGGATTTTTTTTTCTCAGTTTGTCTCCCATAGTTGAGGTCTACCTATGATGTAAATTACAGACGCCTCTCATCTTTTTAAGTGGTGGAACTTGCACTATTGCTGACTGACTAAATACTTTTTTTCCCCACTGTATATGTAGTATGTATGTTGTATGACTGTAGTATATATGAAGTATGTATGTTGTATGAATGTAGTATATATGAAGTATGTATGAATGTAGTATATACACTCACTGGCCACTTTATTAGGTACACCTGTCCAACTGTGTGTTAAGACTTAATTTCTAATCAGCCAATCACATGGCGGCAACTCAGTGCATTTAGGCATGTAGACATGGTCAAGACAATCTCCTGCAGTTCAAACCGAGCATCAGTATGGGGAAGAAAGGTGATTTGAGTGCCTTTGAACGTGGCATGATTGTTGGTGCCAGAAGGGCTGGTCTGAGTATTTCAGAAACTGCTGATCTACTGGGATTTTCACGCACAACCATCTCTAGGGTTTACAGAGAATGGTCCGAAAAAGAAAAAAAATCCAGTGAGCGGCAGTTCTGTGGCCGGAAATGCCTTGTTGATGCCAGAGGTCAGAGGAGAATGGGCAGACTGGTTCGAGCTGATAGAAAGGCAACAGTGACTCAAATTGCCACCCGTTACAACCAAGGTAGGCAGAAGAGCATCTCTGAACGCACAGTGCGTCGAACTTTGAGGCAGATGGGCTACAGCAGCAGAAGACCACACTGGGTACCACTCCTCTCAGCTAAGAACAGGAAACTGAGGCTACAATTTGCACAAGCTCATCGAAATTGGACAGTAGAAGATTGGAAAAACGTTGCCTGGTCTGATGAGTCTCGATTTCTGCTGCGACATTCGGATGGTAGGGTCAGAATTTGGCGTAAACAAAATGAAAGCATGGATCCATCCTGCCTTGTATCAACGGTTCAGGCTGGTGGTGGTGGTGTCATGGTGTGGGGAATTTTTTCTTGGCACTCTTTGGGCCCCTTGGTACCAATTGAGCATCGTTGCAACGCCACAGCCTACCTGAGTATTGTTGCTGACCATGTCCATCCCTTTATGACCACAATGTACCCAACATCTGATGGCTACTTTCAGCAGGATAATGCGCCATGTCATAAAGCTCGAATCATCTCAGATTGGTTTCTTGAACATGACAATGAGTTCACTGTACTCAAATGGCCTCCTCAGTCACCAGATCTCAATCCAATAGAGCATCTTTGGGATGTGGTGGAACGGGAGATTCGCATCAGGGATGTGCAGCCGACAAATCTGCGCCAACTGTGTGATGCCATCATGTCAATATGGTCCAAAATCTCTGAGGAATGCTTCCAGCACCTTGTTGAATCTCTGCCACGAAGAATTGAGGCAGTTCTGAAGGCAAAAGGGGGTCCAACCCATTACTAGCATGGTGTACCTAATAAAGTGGCCAGTGAGTGTATGTAGTATGTATGTTTTTGGTTTTTTTTTTACATTCAACACATTAGCCGGATGATGGGACTACTACTGTCCCATCATTGGCTAATGTGTCAATCACTGTCATTGTAGCAGGCATAGCCCGATGGGACTTGTAGTCCCATCGGACGATGCCTGCACACACACACAACCCCCGGCAGGCCCGCACAGACCCCCGGCAGGCCCGTACAGACCCCGCCCACAGACACGCACAGTGTCTGCCCACGCACCGTCCACACTCTTCCCCCCTCCCGAACTAGATGTACAAGTAAAGAAAGGGTTTTTTTTAATTCCGATATTTCTGTCCCATTGACTTGAATGGGGTTTCCGGTATTGGAATCGGCGATACCCGATATTTTTTGTGTATTGGTCCGATCCAATCCGATCTGATATTTCTCAATATCGGATGGTATCGCTCAACACTACTCATTATACAGGTGTACAGGGGTCTAGTGAAGGCTTTTTAGCCCTTTCCTCAGTCTGTAGCTCCTGGGATCAGGCCCTCACTCCTGTCCCTTCACTATAAAGCCTGGGCCTCATTATACAGCTGTACAGGGGTCTAGTGAAGGCTTTTTAGCCCTTTCCTCAGTCTGTAGCTCCTGGGATCAGGCCCTCACTCCTGTCCCTTCACTATAAAGCCTGGGCCTCATTATACAGCTGTACAGGGGTCTAGTGAAGGCTTTTTAGCCCCTTCCTCAGACTGTAGCTCCTGGGAACAGGCCCTCACTCCAGTCCCTTCACTATAAAGCCTGGGCCTCATTATACAGCTGTACAGGGGTCTAGTGAAGGCTTTTTAGCCCCTTCCTCAGACTGTAGCTCCTGGGAACAGGCCCTCACTCCAGTCCCTTCACTATAAAGCCTGGGCCTCGTTATACAGCTGTACAGGGGTATAGTGAAGGCTTTTTAACCCTTTCCTCAGACTGTAGCTCCTGGGGTCAGGCCCTCACTCCAGTCCGTATTGCTGATTTGTGTTATCCTCTAATATCTGACATTTGTCCATGTGTTCTGCATTAGTCAGTGCTGTCACATCTGCCGGCACTGATTATTCTAAGGCTATGTGCACACGTTGCGGATATGCTGCGGATCCACAAGTGATTTACAGTACAATGCTATTCTATGGGGAAAAAACCGCTGTGTACATGCTGCGGAAAAATCCAAGCAGAAACGCAGCAGTTTAATTTCCGCAGCATGTCAATACTTTGGACGGATTCCGCAGTGTTTTTACACCCATTCCGTTATAGGAATCCGCAGGTGTAAAAACGCGGGCGAAATCCACACAAAATCCACAATAAATCTGCATAAAAACCTCACAGATTTAGACCTGCGGATTCTGCCAAGAGATGCAGATTCCGCACAGAAAATTCCACACAGCAATCCGCAACGTGTGCACATTCCCTTATAAGTAAATCCTTGGAGACATGTTCCAGGTTCTTACAGAGTAACTCTGATATCTGCACCATACATGGCACCCCTTACCTACCAATCCTGGTATGGATGGTCCCCTCACCCCCCAATTCTGGTATGCATGGTCCCCTCATCCCCAATCCTGGTATGCATGGTCCTCTCTCACCCCCCAATCCTGGTATGCATGGTCACCTCACTCCCAATCCTGGTATGCATGGTCCCCTAACCTCCCTATCCTGGTATGCATGGTCCCCTTACCTACCAATTCTGGTATGCATGGTCCCCTCACCCCCAATCCTGGTATGCATGGTCCCCTCACCCCCCAATCCTGGTATGCATGGTCCTCTCACCCCCCAATCCTGGTATGCATGGTCCCCTCATCCCCATTCCTGGTATGCATGGTCCTCTCTCACCCCACAATCCTGGTATGCATGGTCACCTCACCCCCCAATCCTGGTATGCATGGTCACCTCACCCCCAATCCTGGTATGTATGGTCTCCTAACCCCCCAATCCTGGTATGCATGGTCCCCTCACCCCCTATCCTGGTATGCATGGTCCCCTCATCCCCCAATCCTGGTATGCATGGTCCTCTCACGTCCCAATCCTGGTATGCATGGTACTCCCTCATCCCTATCCTGGTATGCATGGCCCCCTCACCCCCCCCTATCCTGGTATGCATGGTCCCCTCTTCCCCAATCCTGGTATGCATGGTACCCCTCACCCCCCAATCCTGGTATGCATGGCCCCCTCACCCGTTATCCTGGTATGCATGGCCCCCTCACCCCCTATCCTGGTATGCATGCTACCCCTCACCCACCCAATCCTGGCATGCATGGCCCCCTCACCCCCAATCCTGGTATGTATGGTCTCCTAACCCCCCAATCCTGGTATGCATGGTCCCCTCACCCCCTATCCTGGTATGCATGGTCCCCTCATCCCCCAATCCTGGTATGCATGGTCCTCTCACGTCCCAATCCTGGTATGCATGGTACTCCCTCATCCCTATCCTGGTATGCATGGCCCCCTCACCCCCCCCCTATCCTGGTATGCATGGTCCCCTCTTCCCCAATCCTGGTATGCATGGTACCCCTCACCCCCCAATCCTGGTATGCATGGCCCCCTCACCCGTTATCCTGGTATGCATGGCCCCCTCACCCCCTATCCTGGTATGCATGCTACCCCTCACCCACCCAATCCTGGCATGCATGGCCCCCTCACCCCCTATCCTGGTATGCATGCTACCCCTCACCCACAATCCTGGTATGCATGGTACCCCTCACCCCCCAAACCTGGTATGCATGGCCCCCTTACCCGTTATCCTGGTATGCATGGCCCCCTCACCCTCTATCCTGGTATGCATGCTACCCCTCACCCCCAATCCTGGTATGCATGGTACCCCTCACCCCCCAATCCTGGTATGCATGGCCCCCTCACCCGTTATCCTGGTATGCATGGCCCCCTCACCCTCTATCCTGGTATGCATGCTACCCCTCACCCACCCAATCCTGGCATGCATGGCCCCCTCACCCCCCTATCCTGGTATGCATGCTACCCCTCACCCCCAATCCTGGTATGCATAGTCCTCTAACCCCCCTATCCAAGTATGCATGGCGCCACAACCCGCCCTCTACTGACTTCACGGTGCATACCCGATCGGTAATCTTTTGTGCCGTGATGTGAGGGCGGGTTTTTGGGCCGGAATTGGCGCCTGCACATTTCTCTCTTTCTGGCGCCATTTTCTTGAAGACACACTGCAGTGTGTCTTACACAAAATGGCGCAGGAAAGCACGGACTGCGCATGCGCCGATTCCGGCCCAACAACCCGCCCTCTCCTGTCATCACCGCCAGACGCAAGACCCCACCGAATCGGTAAGGTGTTGTGCCGGAGATCGTGGTATGAGTTCAGTGCTTACGCATACCGCGATCTCCTGGGGGGAGTGTCACTCTGTCTGGAGCCAGACTGCGCAGGTGCGTCGCACTTGCGCAGTCTATAAAGGCTTCGGGCAGAGTGATGCTTAGAGCGTTATATTATACATATACCCGGATCTGTCCAGAGTTTCTCTGCCTCAGATTTATATTATTACTTTCCCACTGTAGAGCAGCAGGAACTACAGAACATAATGAGAGGAATAAGATGGCTGTCAGTGCTCATCCTGCAGCTGCCGGACATCCACTGTTACATCAGACAGTGACAGTCTGTGTGACTGCACATTGTGATCTATCACAGATCATGTGTGCACTCACTGCACTGAGCAGCCAATCACAGTACTGCTATGTGTTCATGTGGGAGGAGCCCAGTCGCAAGTCAAAGCCTTGCCAGTCACTCCCCACTTGTGCTCACTGCTCTAAGTCTCCTCCTCAGCTCCTCCCAGCCCCCAGCCAGGCAGCAAGAAGCTACGCAAACAGCAGGGGAAAAAAAAATATTTGATCAGATGGATCACCTCTTAATTCTTCCAAATTCAGTAAAGAAATCTGCTCCGAAAAATCCAATCCTCGACAGATGTTTTCACAAACATTTTTTCCAGTTCAAAAAAACCTCATCTTCAAAATTTTTTTTAACCATAAGATTTCTTACAAAGCGGTTAATGTCCATCATTGTTCCAGACAGGTAAAAAAAAATTTCAGGCATAAAATGAAGGCCTCTTGACAGCAAAATAAGCTGTTCATTTGAAAAAACTCGGGAAGACAGATTCAATACACTTGATTCAATACACAGATTCAATACACTTGTATTGTTCAACATCTTTATCAACGATTTAGATGAAGGAATTGAGGGTAAACTGATTAAATTTGCTGATGACACAAAGCTAGGAGGGATAGCTAATACTAGAGAAGAGAGAGAGAGGATTCAAAAAGATTTAAATAAACTGGAGAAGTGGGCAGCAACTAACAGAATGGTTTTTAACAGGGAGAAATGCAAAGTACTACATCTGGGCAATAAAAATGGAAAAAGCATATATAGAATGGGAGGAATAGGGCTAAGTGACAGCACATGTGAAAAAGACTTGGGTATACTAATAGATCACAGACTGAATATGAGTCAACAGTGTGATGCAGCAGCAAAAAAGGCAAATGCAATTCTAGGATGTATTAACAGAAGCATACAGTCTAGATCACGTGAAGTCATTATTTCCCTCTACTCCTCTTTGGTCAGACCTCATCTGGAATATTGTGTCCAGTTTTGGGCACCACATTTTAAAAAAGACATCAACAAACTGGAGCAAGTTTAGAAAAGAGCGACCAGAATGGTGACCGGTCTGCAAACCCTGTCTTATGAGGAAAGGTTGCAGGATTTGGGAATGTTTAGTTTGCAAAAGAGAAGACTGAGAGGAGACTTAATAGCTGTCTACAAATATCTAAAGGGCTGTCACATTGTAGAAGGATCAACTTTATTCTCATTTGCACAAGGAAAGACTAGAAGCAATGGGATGAAACTGAATGGGAGGAGACACAGATTAGATATTAGAAAAAACTTTTTGACAGTTAGAGTGATCAATGAGTGGAACAGGCTGCCACGAGAAGTGGTGAGTTCTCCTTCAATGGAAGTCTTCAAACAGAGGCTGGACAGACATCTGACTGGGATGATTTAGCGAATCCTGCTTTGAGCAGGGGGTTGGACCAGATGGCCCAGGAGGTCCCTTCCAACTCTACGATTCTATGATTCTATGTTGCATCAATCATTTCTTGTTTCTTGTGGTCATGCTGTGCGTTCCGAGTATGTTTCCTCCCACCCCATCTTTTGCAACCTTTATTATGGGAGTAGCATCATCAGTGCTTTCAGTTTCAGATTGAGTTGAAACGTTGGATCCTGAAAAACTGACGGATAATGGTCTGGTTTTAGATATATCCAAGTCTTCTTTATTTTTTTAATTTTAATTTTTTTTTTTTTGAGAATGGATTTAGGAGTGCGATCACCACCTGTGTTGTGACTCCAGTCATACACATGATTCAGAGAGTAATCCAGGGTGTCCCTTTGAAATCTACATTTTTTTTTTATTTGCGTGATATCGTCAAGTTTGGTGACAGATTTCTGAATTTTAGCAAGGGACTCATCTAGTTCCTTCTTATATCCATTCTCAATTAAATCAGAATTTTTAGCTTCAATGTCCTTTTGGGCGAACTGGAGTTTTATGTTCTCAAATTTTAGAATTAGTTTCATGAGGATTAATGAACAATTGCTCAAAATGCTGTTCCAATCATTTATGAAATCCACATTGTAAACTTTGGTTGGTACTGCATCTTAAAGGGAATCTGTCACCTCATTTTTCCAATGAGATGCGGCCACAGCCATCAGAGGCTTATCTACAGCATTTTGTATTGCTGTAGATAGGCTCCCGATGTAACCTGAAAGAGAAGAAAAACGAGTTAGATTATACTCACCCCGGGGTCCGGCGCCTCCCATCTTCTAGCTATGACGTCCTCCTTACTTCTGCCGTGGCTCCTGCGCAGGCGTACTTACTCTGCCCTGTTGAGGGCAGAGCAGAGTACTGCAGTGCGCAGGCGCCGGGAAAGGTCAGAGAGGTCCGGCGCCTGCGCACTGCAGTACTTTACTCTGCTCTCAACAGGGCAGAGTAAGTACGCCTGCGCAGTAGCCGCGGCAGAAGTAAGGAGGAGGAAGTCATCACTAGAAGATGGGAGGCGCCGGACCGGACCCCCTGGGTGAGTATAATATAACTCATTTTTCAGGTTACATCGGGGCTTGTCTACAGCATTACAGAATGCTGTAGATAAGCCCCTGATGGCGGTGACCGCATCTCATATGCAAAAAATGAGGTGACAGATTCCCTTTAAGTCTCAGACCCCTCTGTATCATGTCTTTATTTAGATACTTTTGTAAAGTTGTGGAATCCCACCAAAGCTTCAACTCTTCCTCAATGGGTATTAGATATTTTCTTACCACTAACTTCTGACAAAAAACAAACTGATCTACTGTGTCCTAAAACTAAAGTATAAAATGATTTTTTGAAAAATAAACCTGTCATTTCGCTTCAATATAGTGCACAATACTCAGAAATAAAAAAAAAATTGTTATATAAACATCTAGCAATGCTTTTTGAGGATGAGACATTGGCACGCTTTGTGAAAAAAGGCTGCAATGTTGTAGCAAAAAAAGGCACCTTCAATAGGCAATTCACGTTCAACTTTTTTTTCTGACCCATGAAAAAAAAAAAAAAAAGTACTTGGTTGCAGCGAAAAGGACATTTTAAATGTGGTTCAGAGAGATGTGGCATGTGCTCATTCACACTATGCAGTTCTGTTTTCTATGATTCTGCAAGAGGTGGAGATATTAAATGCAAATTATTGACAAAAGAATCGTATTGGCTAGAGTTGAGCGACTTTGGCCGGATCGGGTTTCGTGAAACCCGAATGAAACAAAATTTGAGTCGGATGAAACTGGTCTGACTAGGGCAAAAAAAGTCGGAGTTTCGTCCGAAACCCAACCCCAATGCAAGTCAATCGGGAATAAAAGTCGGCATTGAGCGGCTGACATTCATCCACTCTGCCGACTTTTATTCCCCATTGACTTGCATTGGGGTCGGGTTTCGGGCGAAACTCCGATTTTTTTTTTGCCCTAGTCTGACCAGTTTCATCTGACTCAAATTTTGTTTTATGAAACCCGATCCAACCAATGTCACTCAAGTCTACAAACCATGTATCACTAGTGACTGTTTTCATGCACCAGTTGCTTAATGAATGTATTCACGGATATAATTATGTCATGTGACTTGTTCCAACTGTTTTCATTGGCACATCTTTAGTATTATAGTACATTTTCTTGATTATGTAGCTAAGCTGTGATAAAGAACACAAGTGAGCGTTCAAAACGCATCTTGCTTCCCCGCCTTGTCTATGCAACTATTGTACTCCGCCTTGTCTATGCAACCATTGTAGCTTTTGCAAGTTTTACTGGATTTAAAATAAAGAAAGAACTAATTTTACCAGATGCTGGAACAACAAGCCTTTTTTTTTTTCCTTGAGCATATTATCTGGTGTGGATCCACCTGGTTCCGTGCAAACTGGACTTCAAGTACTAGGTGAGCTAGCTTCTTTTTTTTTTACTACATGTAATAATAAAATATTCTTAATCTTTAGATTTGCAAAAATAATAATGTCTCAAAGTACTGAAACTTTCATGCATTAATTACACGTAGAAGTAAAAGGAAAACTTTAATATCACAGAAACAAGAAACAACTAAAAAATGTTATTGTGATATTTGAATTCAGGAGGTCAAAATTATTAAGAAATAGCTCATTTCATAACTGAAAGTGACAACACTTGAAAATATGTAAAAACAGTGTTACATGATCTGAACGGTTCTTGAGCTAGTTTTTGTGGAAGGTTCTTCAGCTGCTCGCTCAGGACATGCATCCTCTGTGCAGGTCCCGGTATCTTCCTCTCCTGCTCCGCATCAACCAGTAGGATAAGTGTGTGGCTGGAGGAGAGAGAAGTTTTCTCAGTGATCAGGAAGGACATTGTCTTATTGTTGTCCTCTGTCACAAAAAGCTGCCTCCAGTCTATAAGACGCACTCGCTTATTAGCAAGCTCTTAAGAAGATGGCCCTTTAAGAAGATTTCGGTTAAAACATATCCAACAGTCTAAACATGGAAAAGGCCTCTCCCCTGTGTTATTACTCTGATTTTATTAAGAGTTGATTTCCTTGCAAAACATTTCCCACATTAAGAACATGACAAAGGTTTCTCATTTGTGTGGCTGATCTGGTGTATAAGAAAAGATGATTTCCTCGAAAAACATTTTCCACATTCTAAACATGAAAAAGGCTTCTCCCCTGTGTGGGTTCTCTGGTGCATGATAAGTTTTGATTTCTCTGCAAAACATTTTCCACATTCAGAACAAGAAAAAGGCTTCTCCCCTGTGTGAGTTCTTTGGTGTATAACAAGATGAGCATTTTTATTAAAACATTTCCCACATTCTGAGCATGAAAAAGGCATTTCCCCAGTATGAATCCTCTGGTGACTAACTAAAACTGATTTCTGCTTAAAACTTTTTCCACATTCTGAACATGAAAATGGCTTCTCCCTTGAGTGAGTAATTTTGTGCATAACAAGATTCCATTTCTGGTTAAAACATTTCCCACACTCTGAACATGAAAATGGCTTCTCCCCTGTGTGAATTCTTTGATGTTTGATAAGACTTGATTTTGCTGAAAAATATTTCCCACATTCTGAACAGGAATATGGCTTTTCCCCTGTGTGAATTCTCTGGTGACTAACAAGGTGTGATTTCTGGTTACAACATTTCCCACATTCTGAACATGAAAATGGCTTCTCCTCTGTGTGACTTCTCTGGTGTCTAACAAGATTTGATTTCTGGTTAAAACATTTTCCACACATGGAACAAGAAAATATATTCTCTGCTGTATGAACGTTTTGATGTTTAAGAAAAGACTTTGAGGGTAAAGCTATTTCCATATCCTGAACATGAAAATGGCTTCTTTCCGTTAGGAACAGTTCTTCTTTAATGCTTATTTTGTGACTTTGATTTTCCTTAGTAGTCGGTAATGAATCAGAAGACAGGACTTGTTTCATAGGATCAGATGACAGATCTTTGCTGTGAATGGATGATGGTATATCTGGAGTAATAGCAATCACTTCTATTGTATCTTGTGGGATCTCAAGATCATCTGATTTAAAAAGTGAATATGTCAGCTGTCCCTCTGATCTGGTACAGTCATCTGCCAAGAATAAAACCAATTATTTTTTAATAAAAAACATAAATTTCAAGGATATATTTAACATTTCTACTTAAACTATCTGTAAAAATGGCAAGTTCTGCAAAAATATTGAATTTTTCACCAAGACAATGACAGTTCACAGTTGAATAGAAAACCTCATAGCATGAACCAGTAGAGTGTGGTGTTCAACTGTTTGGTCATTCTCCCTCCCAAATATGGAATAAAAAGACTTCAAACAATGTTATGTATGCAAAAATGATACAAACAAAAATTTCTACTCATCCCACAAAAAACAATCTGTCAATGGAAAAAACAGAAGAAGTGTCCACATTATTAGCGGCTCAAAGATTCTTGAAAAGCACCATGCCATCCATAAACCAATCCAGCAATATCTATTCTCCCAAAGTCAAATCTCCCCCTCGCTTCTGAGCCTTGCAGTGTGTCCAAACTAAATTTATCATTCATGTATGTAGCATTACTATAGTGAGAACCCACTTAATTTATGGTGTGTGCCTCCTGGAGCACAATCTGGGCGCTATGTGTTGAGTACTAAAATGGCAAATCGTGAAATTTTCACTCTTCAACATCCACTGTGCGCTAATTTCTGTAAAGTGGCAATGGAGTCAAAATAGTCAATACGACTATAGATTAATTCACAGTGGGTTAAATATTTCAAAATGCAGTCTCTTTATGGGGATTTCTACTGCTCTGGTTTTCTGCAATTTTATCATATTAGGGCTAATGGTGTGTCCCATCTCCTCTGAGACCTGCTTCTGCTATCACGCCTTTTTCATTCTGCAAGCGGCGCTGGTAATCGAAGAGATGGGGGAGCAGGGGGCACTACTGAAGGGCATATAAACTCAGAAAAAATATATTACCAGGGGTGCAGCAAAATGCACGGAAAAGAAAAAAAGATCCATGCACAAGGAGAGCACACCCATGAATGAGAGTATCGCTGCTGACCGCAGCTTCGTCACACTTCCCCTGACGAAGCTGTGGTCAGCAGCGATACGCGTAGGGTTCCCACATCATCTTGGTCCTGGGACTATTGTCCCTCCTGCCCTGACATCCCTGATGCCCTGACATGTGCTGTCCTATTTGGTGACTTGCTGGCTATTTTTTAGCCTTACAATTTGTTTCTGCACTATCTTCCGTGTAGGTCATTCTTATTACTTGCACTCTAGTGAGTCTTCTCCCTCACTTAGGGACACTTGCTTTCTATTTTCTGTAAGCATTCCATGTGGTTATTTATATTCCATATGGGGCTTTGTGTTTTTATAGCCTCCTGGGGACACCCAGGTTGGCAGTATAATTGCATAGACTTGAGGCTTATATCTATTGCATTAGCTCAGGGACTCTTCATTTACTTGTGTTTATCATATTGTGGTTGTTGTATTGCTGTTTCATGGGACCTTATCTATGTGTCTGTTTTAAATGATTTTGTGAAATTTTTTTGGCTTTGGTCTACGAATAAATATTTTCTTATATTCAAATGTATTATTGCCCACATATACTCTCATTCATGGGTGTGCGCTCCTTGTGCATGGATCTTTTTTTTTTCTTTTCTAGTAATGGAAGAGACATCAGAACTAGAAGATATGGGCGGCACAGGCGCTATCCAGCCACTAAAAGTAGGGTTCCTGGGACCTGTAGTACCATCCAGTCTGGCAGTATGGGTCTGTGTGCTGTCCAGCTGGAGTAATCTGCTCCCTGCTTCAGCCAATTGGAAAGCACCACGCCCTACTAAATCTTGAAACATATTCCTGAAAGCTGCCAGATACAGTCTTGTTCTCTTCTGGTTCAGTCATCTGTGCTCAGCAACCGGCTTGTGTATTTACTTTCTGTTGTGATCCAGACATGATCGCTGACTACTCTTGCCTCTTCGGATTTTGTATTTTCTCTGTTCTCCTGGCTCTGACCCAACTATCTGACTATTGTTTTTGCCATCTCACTCCACAGAACAACAGGTATCAAAGTGGCCCAAGCCTAGGGGTCTCTGTGCAAGTCTGGATCCAAGACGAGAGGTTAGAGGATGATAAGCAAGGCAATCAGGATGGGATCAAGAAAATGGAGTAGATAATGCCAAGCCTGTTCATAGTGGCCATATTTTGAGCTGCCAGGTGACCATGAACAGTGCCCCCAATACATTGTGTCTGTAAGCTATTCCAGCAAGATCTGCATTCAAATAGCTAAATTACGCTCTTTTCCTTCTTAACCCTGCCATGTGCCCAGATGTGGTGTAAAACCTATATAAGATATTGTTAGATTCAAGAGAAAATGGAAAATAATTTGTAAGGTTCATCTGTTTCCTATTATGCTTTGTGAGTAATTCTAAAGTTATCACAACATAAAGAGACGCACATCATCTTCAAAGGTTAGGGCCTGGTTAGGAACAGAAAACTGGCGGCGGGAAGTGGTTAAATCACTACTGTACTGTGATTTGGGAATTTACTACTGTAGTCAAAAACTGCTTACAGACAAAAACACATCTACTGAAATGATCAAACTCAACAGTCTTCATCAGAAAAAAAAAAAAGTAACGGTGCAACCTGTACAAGAAAAAAAAAAAAAAAGAGTAATGTTTGGGGGGAGGAGAACTGAAGCAAATGGACTTTCAATAATTTATAGTGGACCACTGGAGCTACTATGAGTCCGGACCAGAAGACTAAAGAAAGTATTAGCGCCCCCATTACAGGAGAGATCGTGCAGTAATGGGAATTTCTTAGGATTGCAAACATAATATATTTTATGACGTGGAGTGAATCCATGAAACCAAGGCTCGAGCCATGCCAACACATCTCCTGCTGGTGTGATTAAATGTATATTACAGATATCAGCCATGCACAGCTTAGAGATATATCATGGGACAGGTGTAGTGTTTTTTATGAAGTTTATTGGTTTTAAAAGAAATTAAAAAGTCAGGATAAAAGGGAAACTCTGTTATTGTACAGAAATTCACACTTGACCCTCACTGACTATTTAATGTTGTCAATCATAAAAAAAAAAAAAAAAAAAAAAAAAGACTGGACCTGGTCTTGTAGGGATCATATGAGCACATTCAGCAGCACAGAAGGGAGATTCATCCAATAAGATATCAGAGCTCTAGGAAGCCAACAGCATCATTACCATACACTTTCCCTCATCATAATATTTTTCTTCAAGTGATTTTCTAACTTATCAGCACATTCTAATTTAGCTGTCATTTGGCTTTGTAGTTTACAGATCTGGGCAGATAGAATCAGCGTCTTCTCATTCCAGGGGGTACGTGTGTGGCGCCTCTGACTGTTTAGTCACCACACAGGTACTGCACCTCCTCCTGAGGTGTAGTATCCCACTCCTTAAGTAAGATGGGAACACCTGACCAGACTCCAGCGCAGACACCTTAGAACAGCAGAGCACCCTTTATGGCAGCTGCTTTGGTTCATGAAGGGTGCTGGAAGGTGGGTGGAGCTTAGCTTGCACTTTTTCCATGAAGAAAAAACCCGTTGGGTGTGGCCGAAGACAGGGTCTAAAGGCAAGACCAGAATGTCCTGCAGCCCACCCAGGACCACCGTTGGAGGTTTTGAGCAGGTCCTCCACAAAGAATAAGGACACTTGAAGATACCCCGGCTGGGATAGTATCTGTCATTTATCATTGATTATTACAGCTTTTGTACCAAATAAAAATGTTATTATAAAATTGTAATGTTTGCACAGTATAGGATGTTTTATAGTATTGAATGTTGATAAATTTTTGGTAGCAGGTACCATTTAATGTGTAATGTAACATGGCAAATAGGATCTTAAAGCACTTTTTGATAGATATAAATAGAAATGGTAGGGCGTGGCATGGCCGGCGAGGAATGAGGACGTGTTCTGGAGAGCTCCCGCTCCTACACCGGTAACCAACCTGATCAGTGACCTCTCCAGATTCCTTCTACCCCGATGACCACCAGAAGCAGCAGAGGGAGCGTATCCACCGGCCCCGCGGCATCCGACAAGGCTCATAACATCTCCCGCTACTTCACAGGAGCGGGGAAGAAGAAGGTCGTAGGCGCCATGATGGATGCGGCGCGCAAAGGACAGCAGGCTCCGCCGTCAGCGGGGAGCAAGGTACAGGAGGTGGGGGAGCAGTCAGAGGAGGGAGGACCGCAAATGGACCCCTTCGGGATCTGATGGGGCAATCTTGGAGGCTCCACAGGAGACGGGGCATTCTCCCCACAACATAACCGCTGAGCCCCTGGAGGCTCGTCCTTCACGGGGAGACCCCGCAGACAAGTCGATGCAGCATGGCACCGGCGTGACATGTGCAGGCCCTGAGGAGAGTTCCCTGGTGTTCCCTGCGCCATGCACCCAGAGAGGCAATATTACTCCCCCTGACGCCAACCTTATCATCATGGGTGGTGTTACGGTGCATGGAGAAGCAGACCCTACAATGAGAAGGCAGTCAAATCACACCATGATATCTTCCCATCAGGCTGAACTGCCACCTGTCATAGCTCCTCCACCTACCCACCAACTAGCCGCATCCTTAACACCACAATGCGGTACTTCTGCCCCTGCCTTTATGGGACAATCTGCAGCACCCATGAGAGATGATTTCACTTTATTATATAATAAAATAAAAGACATACCGACAAAACAAGATATGGAACAATATATTGTTCGTCTGGAATCTTCTTATAAAGCTGAACTTTCCATACTTAAGGACGACATTCAACAATGCGGAGAGAAAGTTGAATCCTATGATCAGCTTCTGACTTCCCTGAACGAAAGAATGGAGGCTCAGGAGGCGGCTGTGGCCGCTCAAGTTAGACAGCTACAGACCCTGGCAGAGATGCTGGATGATTCCAAAAATAGGGGACGCAGAAACAACATAAGAATACGGGGATTACCCAAATCTATACCCCCCAGGAGTTAAATACCACTTTGAGAGGCATCTTCAACTCGGTATTAGATAGGCCCCAAGATACTCCACTGGAGCTAGACCGTGATCATAGGGCTCTGGGCCCGCGTCCTAGTGAACAGGACCCACCGAGGGATGTCATATGCCGGGTCCATAAATACCAACTTAAAGATGCGGTCATGGGGGCAGCCAGGAGAGCAAGACCCATAAAACACTTGGACACCCGCATACAGCTCCTACCAGATCTGTCCAGATGGACTTTGCAGAGGCGCAGAGCTCTTCGTCCCCTCTTGGATGAGTTGCGGCAGCACGACCTTCTCTATACCTGGGGGTTTCCGTTCTGCCTCCGGATTCAGAAGAGGGGTAGAGTACATCGTTTGAGCCATCCTAGTGGAATCCCAGCATTCTTGGCCGCCCTGGATATATCTGAGGTGGACATCCCTGATTGGCCACCCCTACCATCATTTAACAGAATGGATGACCCTCACAGGGGGCAGGCTCCTCAACGGCAGCGTCGACCCGGAAGACGGCTCAATGGCCATGGGCACGTTCATCCAGGAAAGAGAGAGGATGATTGACTATTCAGTTTTTGGATATGGGATGGGTTATTGTCTGGATGGGTGGGGGACGGGGATTGGGGATCATTTCTACCAGCGATGCAGAACTGAAGCTTAAATCAGTTTTACCAACAGCTGATTCCATTCCTCCTTTTCTTCTCCTCCTTCCTTCCTTTATCCCCCTCCCCTTCCCCCCACATACTTTTAGACAGTTGGGTTTCCACCCTAACCACTTCCAGGTGTCTCATTAGATTTCCACTTTGCCGTGTTCTATTTTAAAAGAAGGATGATTCATGGAAGCTTACGTTGCTTCAGATTTAAAGGTGGTGACATCTATAACATTACCAGCTTTGATAGCACTGAAGCTATTTACAATAAGTGATATGTTAATGACTCATGTGTTTATTAGCTAAGGTTATATAATCTTTGTATGTTCGATTCCCTGCGTTAGGGGTATGTGATTGTTATATCATCATGAGGTTGGGGACCGGAAGAGACGGCGTCTCCATTTCTCTTCTTGTCATACACTTCCACCCCGGAGGTGCTGTTTTGCCAGTGAGGCGCACAGCAACTAATACTTACCTCCACTAGCTTCCACGACATCTGTGGGAGTGTGTCTATCCACACTCGCATCGTTAATTTCACCTTTATTTTCTGCTTTTTCGCTAATCCTCTGTTTATTCTCTTTGTTTACACTCCCCTCACCCTACTAGTTTCTTTCCCTCTCCACAGCGGGCACCGGACTCCGAGACCGATCCATCCTTTGGAATGAAGCCTGATTTTCTCGATTCCGGACTACAAATACAATGCCTGATAAGACTGCCACACAAAAGATAACACTGGGCTCCTTGAACGTTAGGGGCTTTAATATACCACAGAAGCGGTCGCAAATTTTATATGGTATGCACAAGAAAAGAGTAAATGTATTGATCGTACAGGAGACCCATTTTAAGATTGGACATATCCCTAACATCCCTGATTGCTACTATACGACTTGGTTCCATAGCGCCAACCCGGACTCACGATCCCGAGGTGTGTCTATATCACTTCCTAAAGCCTTCCAACACACCATACTAGACACACTAATTGATACTGAGGGCAGGAACGTGATCTTGAAGATCCAGATTTTTTCAACAACATATACTATAGCGGGCTAGTATGCCCCCAGCCGGGACCAAATTCAAGCTACTAGGTCTTTTTTGAAGACAGTGGCGGATTTTGCTGAAGGGGTTGTTATACTTGGGGGAGACACTAACGTGACTCTTAATCCGACGATGGATTCCACGGCGGCAAAATCCTCTCTCTCTCTCTTCGTCAGTTGTCCTCTTTGAAAAGAGACCTTCACGATCTGCGCCTCACCGATGTTTGGAGGCTTCTTAACCCCAACATGAAGGATTATATATTCTTCTCCACGCCAAATAACTCGTATGGCAGAATAGATTTCTTTCTCCTTAGTCATTGTGCGTTGGCTTGGGACCCGAAACCGTCCATTGGAAGCTTCCAGTGGTCAGATCACGCTCCAATCTTTTTGGACATCAGTCCTCCGGACTCGGTGATGCACCAGTGGACGTGGAGATTGATAATCTTTTAAAAGACCCTACATGTGTGGCAGACGTTAGGGCAACCATAGCAGCATTTTTACAAGATCACGCACACGATACCACTGCTATGCCTATTAAATGGGAAACCCTTAAATGCGTTCTTAGAGGGGTACTAATTAAACATGGTTCTCGCCTGAAACAAATGAAAAATAAGGAAATTATGGACCTCACGGAAAAAATACTATCCCTGGAGGCGAAACATAAGAACGATATGGGGGCAGGGACGCAGACTGACTTGATCAAATGCAGAGATGACCTGAAATTCCTGCTAAATGAGAAATCTCGTCATCATAGAACTCGCTTTAAAAGTATTCTATACGGCCAAGCTAGTAAATGTGGACGCCTACTAGCTAGATTTCTACACCCACGCTGTCAGACCACATACATCACATCCCTCCAACGGCAACGGGGTCAGACGACGTCGAATCCAAAGGAAATTCTTGACATATTGCGATGTTATCATACATTGTACAATATTAAAGGAGTTAGCCCCCCCTCAATCGCCCCTGGACCTTCAACCGCAAATAGAATCTTGCATACAGGATACCGCCCTCCCGACACTGACTGCAGACTTAATGACACCATTGGACACTGATTTTACAACTGAAGAGGTTGACGAGGTCATTCAGAACACCCTGGCTGGTAAAAGTCCGGGACCGGACGGTTTCTCCCCTCATTTTTACAAGATGTTTTGAGAGCAACTTAATCCCATTATGATGCTGGTCTTTAACTCCATCGCGAGCGACTCCCCGTTCGTCCCACAATCCTTAGAGGTATTCATTACAGTAATACCGAAGCCAGGGAAGGATCCCACGGTAGTGACCAATTATCGTCCAATATCTCTTATTAACGTTGATGTAAAACTTTACGCGAAAATTCTAGCTAATCGAATAGCTCCCCTTCTACCTTTAGTTGCACATTCGGACCAGGTGGGGTTTGTGCGGGGGAGAGAAGCAAGAGATGAGATAGGCAAGACCCTCATTTTGACTGCACATGCTAAATTAAAACACAAGCCGATGGCTTTGCTGTCGATTGATGCGGAGAAGGCCTTTGACCGTGTACACTGGGGCTTCATGTTTTCGGCCTTACGACAGATAGGCCTAGGGAACCGTTTCCTACATAGGATTGCGGCTCTATATTCTGGCCCTTCGGCGAGGGTTAGGGTCAATGGTGCAATGTCAGACTCTATAACCATCGGGAACGGCACACGACAGGGCTGCCCTCTGTCGCCCCTATTATGCACGGTAGTTATGGATCATTTAGCGGTGGCAATTAGAGGGAATACCAGTGTGCACGGTCTAAGGGTGGACCGCACTCATTATAAAGTCTCTCTATATGCAGATGATCTCCTACTGTACGTATCTCAGCCGCACATTACCCTCCCATCGTTGATGGTGGAGTTTCAAAAATATGGAGCAGTCAGCAATTTTAAAATTAATTTTCAGAAAACCGAAGCCCTTAACATATCCCTGAGACAAGCAGAACTTGTGAAAATCATGGGGAATTTCCCCTTCCGTTGGAAATCTGGAGCTATTCAATATTTGGGTGTTCAAATTCCTACCGCCATGACTGACCTTTACAAATTAAACTATTTGCCCCTCCTAGAATCGACTCAAACGTTTGAGAGAATACGGACGAAAGAATATCTCGTGGTTTGGCGAGATGAATTCGTTTAAGATGGATGTTCTTCCCAGGTTTTTATACCTGTTCCAGGCGGTCCCGATTGTTCCGCCGTAGGCATTCTTCCAGACCATTAGATCTGCATTGACCCGCTTTATTTGGCAGACTTCTAAGCCCCGTTTAAAGTACACCATTCTGACAACACCGAAGTCCAGAGGCGGTGCGGGCCTCCCTGACTTCAAACTCTACCATAGGGCCTCCTTACTTGCACATCTATTCGATTGGCAATTCGGCCACCGTTAGAAGCAATGGGTTCATCTAGAACAGACATCCTTTAATATCCCTCTGCGACACTTCCCATGGATTCGAAGCTATGACTAATGCAAATGACTGAGGGATCCACAGGCTTTCTGGCACGAGAGACCCTATGGTTTTGGAACTGCATGAAAATTAAAAAGACATTGATTAGCGCCCTGAACCCGTTGGCACCAATTTTTGGTAACCCAGACTTTCCTCCTGGTTGTTTTATAGACTAATTTTTGGGTTGGCATATCAGTACTGACTTACGCCTGGGTCAGGTTTTGGTGGGAGGAGATATTCCATCTTTGGAGACCCTACAGGAACAGTTTCCCACTAAGACGCTCTCCTGGATGGAATACAATCAGCTGAGGTCGTTTATCCGGAGACACACGGGTGACCGCACTTCTCGCCCCCCCACGACACGATTGGAAGATTTACTACAGTAGCAGGACCCTCCCTCTCATCTGATTTCTCTCTTATACAAGGAATTCCATGGCGGGGATTCGGAAGCGGTCCCGAGTTACATGCGGGCATGGGAAGAAGAGATGGGATGTAAATTTTCTGCTGAGGACCTTGACAAAGCTTACCTTTTCACACACAAAATGTCCCCGGCTGGGGGCGCACAGGAGAAAAATTTTAAGATACTGACCAGATGGTATCTGTCCCCCGTCAGACTAAAGTCTATTTTTCTGTCGGTAGATGACACCTGTTGGCGGTGTGGAACCGAGAGAGGCACACTATTTCATATATGGTGGCAGTGCCCCGCTATACGACCCTTCTGGAAGAGGGTGTTCTTGGCTTATCATAGAATTTCTGGAGAATATGTTCCCCCTTCCCCGCAAATTGTCATCCTCTCGATCCTCCCGGGTCCCATATCCACTTAGAAGCGGAGCCTCCTCCGGTTTTGTATTACCGCGGCATGCATGGTAATCCCAAGCCATTGGCGCACGGCAATACCGCCAACTATGGCGGAATGGGTGTCGGAATTCGGAGACATCTTCCGTATGGAAGAACTGAAGGCTGAATTGGAAGGGGACAACACCTGCGTGATCTGCGTGTGGCAACCTTGGATCTTGTTCAAGGAAACTACTGGACTATCTCAGCTGGTCGACGAGGCTTCGTAGAGGTCGACTCGGAGGACTGGTGTTTGTTTCCCTCCCCCCACCTTTTTTTTTTTTTTTTTTTTTTACTATTACCCCCTAAGTGTCCCACCCTAATTTCCTTCGTGCTCTTTCCCCTTCCTTTTCTGTCTTTTTATCCTTCTTCTGAAATACACCTTTGCTGATACATGTAAGGATGTCGTTGTGTATGTCTGTAACTATTGTCAGCTTACGCTGGTCCAACTATACTACCAATATGCCAGATGATATCTGGGGAGGAATGACAGCTCTCAAGCCTGTTCCAATGCATATAAGTAAGAAATGTATAATGCATGTTTATATAGATAGGTCTATCAACCTATAATGCCTTCTCTTGGTCTGATTCTGGTAGATGGTAGTGCACATGAATATAAAGTTATAAACCAACATTCAACTCATTGAAACGTCGCGAGCACTTGTCACAGAAGATGGGTTGGTTTTATACGAGACTGTTTATTCTGCATCCTTGTACAGCTGGGTGTATAATGTTTGCTGCCTTGTATGTTACCTTTGTCTATTGTTTTTCAATAAAATAGATTTAACAATAAATAGAAATGGTTAATTAGGGACCAAGAATGTTTATAGTAAGTGGAGAACCTTAGATTGTCGGTGGTCACTAAAGAGTTTTGATACTGAGAAAGTAAAATAAAATATGAAGGAGTATACAGTAGCACTTTGAACTGGTAATGAACCTTAGCAACGGTTGCTACCTACAGCACTTAATAGGATAGCGAATGCATAGTTATTAGATAAGATATTAGTTTAAATAAATTGTGTTAAGCAACGTTCAAGTCACAAGTGCCTCCCATATTGGCAAGTTGTATTTCTTATTGTTTATCAGTTATCACGCATCAAAAATTTGTATGTTCCATTAATACCTTTGTTTTCTCACTTGTTTACAACCCGCAGATGTGCTGTGGTTAACGGGGGGGGGGGGGGGGGGCAGGGGTATGTGGCGCCCCTGAGGGTTCAGTCGCCAGAGGGACTGCACCGCCTCATGAGATGTAGTATCCTACTGCTCAGGTAAGATGGGGACACCTGACCAGACTCCGGCACAGACACCTTAGAACAGCAAAAGCACCCTTTATGGCAGCTGCTTTGGTTCATGAAGGGTGCTGGGAGGTGGGTGGAGCTTAGCTTGCCCTAAGAAGGGAAAGCTGACAGGAAGTTAGAGCAGTTCCCCTGAGGGGGAAGGAGAGAGAGGATGTAGATGCAGCAGCCTCCTCTGAGCTGGAGCTGCTGGCAAGGAAAGAGACAGGAAAGATCAGTTCTTCAGAAGGAAAGATAGAAAAGGACGGAACATAAGGAGGAGGGAACTGGGATTGGAGCTAGAGCAGAGTCCTTCCCTAAGTTTAATGCGCCAAAGGCCGGGCGCCGGTATCCGAGGCTGTGTGTGATACTAATGACCCTACAGCAGAAACCAGAGGAATAGAAGTTGTGACCACTTTATTCCCACCTAAGACTCGACGACACCGCAGCAACATGTGTGAGCCAGGACACGATTGTAAGGAGTCCCCGAAGTTGGCTACAGCTGCCTGTCATGTGAGTGGAGTTCTAAGTAACAGCAAGAAAGAGGAACTTGAGTGCAATTCATAACTACAAGTACTTCAGATTAGCACTAGTAAGGAGACGTTCAAAAAAGGCACATTTGGAAGGGAGTGCTGGAAGGGTGTGCTCCATCTGCCTGGGAGTTGGCTGAGCGCCTGACCTGGAGGACACAGCACTGAAGAGAGCACCAGTCTATGCCAGAAACGTGAGTAAAGCATTGGAACTGCATTCAGCTGTGTCATTGCCTTCTTCCTGCGTCAACCCCTTCAGCACTGCTACATCTCTGTGCCTAAACACTACACCATCTACCTCAACATCTACTACTGCTGCCCTGGGACTTCAGCTCTGCCTGTAGAGAGCTATTACATCTCTGCTGCACCCCACCATCTGTCCCAGAGGATCTGCACTGCAGCACTGGTCCCTTTCTGACCAGATACCACAGGTGGCGCCACAAACCTATCCATACATAAACTTTATTCATTCCACCTATTTTACATGGACACCCAGGGCCACGGACCGGCTCATTGCCACCGCGACACATCCCTTTTGAGACACTGGCCCGGTACCGATTAAGTGAGGACTACCCCACTTGCCCTGGGGGTGCTCTAGGTGGATCCTCCAAGTTGTAAACTTTCTACAGAAAAGGTTTTTCTCAATTTCATAAAGTAAGTTGAACATTTTCAGATGGCGGAGAATGTTATGTTCTAGCAGCAAAATAGTGATCACACAATTGAAATACGGCTGGACTAAACGGCTGATAAAGCAGCCACAGCCGATGACTGAGAAGAATCAGACTCATCTGCATTTAGTGGTTACTACTCACCTGGGTAGTCATATGTAGGAATCTCCTCTTCACACAGCTCATCACCCCTCAGATATGTCTCTGTAGGATTAATATGGGTCATATTTTCATCCTGAAACAAATATTGTATAAGTCACAAACAGATGGAGAAGTCACATAGAATCCTAGAATGTTAGAGTTGGAAGGGACCTCAAGGGTCATCGTGTCGAAGCCACTGCTCAATGCATGATTCACTAAAGCATCTCAGACAGATGTCTGACCAGCCTCTATTTAAAGACTGGTAATGCGACACAGGAATATTTTTACGGCTGGTTTATACAAACATGGCATAAAACAAGTGCAGGGTTCAATAACACAAAAGTGGCCTTTTCTGGCAAAGCGGGAAAACAAAAGATTGTACAGTATAGTCCATTTGCTTCCTGCCTCCAGATCCACAGACCAAGAAAAAACCTCATTGGACAGACATTTAACTTGTCGAATCACACCCTTTGGGAGGAAATATGGTGAGTGGCCATCCCGCCCTCTCTTACAGCCACTCATAAAAAGAGCCCAACACTGTCATAGTGATTTAACTCCTCTCAGCATATAACATGCTGGAGCCAAACTTTTTGTGTTTTCACATCACGATAGATAGCAATCTTGGTGATACATATCTTCCCCTCCCTTACATTGCCAGTGACCCTATCACATCTTCCATTGAAGAACTCACCACCTCTTGTAACAGCCTGTTCCTCTTATTAATCACCCTGTCAACGTTGTTTCTAATATCTAATCTGTATCTTCTCCCTTTCAGTTTCATTCCATTGCTTCTTGTGTTTCCATGTGCAAATGAGAATAATATGTAGACATCTACTAAGTCTCCTCTTAAACTTCTTTTGTGCAAACTAAATATTCCCAGATCCATTAGACGTTCCTCGTAGCACATACTTTGCAGTCCATCCCACCTCCTGGTTGCCCTTCTCTGAATTTGCTCCAGTATTTCAATGCCTTTTTTAAAATGTGGTGCCCAGAACTGAACAAAGTATTACAAAAAAGGGCTGACCACGGATGAGTAGAGGGGTACAATTACTTCATGGGATGTGTGCTTCTCTTAGTACATTCTAGAACTGCATTTGCCTTTTTTGCTGCTGTATCACACTGTTGAATCATGTAAACCCTAGTTTTTTTTGTTTGTTTGTTTTTTTTACACACATGCTGTTGCCTTGTTCTTTTCATCCCATTCTGTAGCTGTAATTTTTGTTTTTCTTGCTCAGATGTAGAATCTTCCTCTTTTTCCCCTGTTAAATACCATTCCACTAGTCACTGCCCATTGTTCAAGCTTATCTAGATACTTTGAAATCCTCTCTCTGTCTTCTCTAGTATTAGCTATCCTTCATAGCTAATTTCGAAGTATTCACTTGGTACGTCACTCAGCTTTCCACACAGACTTCTTACCAATTCTCCTAGTATTCACTCGGTATGTCTTTCAACTAACCCCTGCATTACCCCAGTTTTATTTATGACCTTGTTTACTTTGGCTTGATCATATGCATCTGGTCCCTTCTTGTCTGACCAAGATGAGCACAGACCACTCCTCTCTGCTTCACACCTGAATTCCACTTTGTATCACATATATTGCATAGCACAAGTCTTTAGACTTTAGTCTGCAGTGTGTATCCTATAAGTGTGTATCTTACAAGTGTGATATGAATTAATTCAGAATTGAACCAGAAGGGAACTGAAGGTAACTGAATAGTCACTGTAAACAATGTTTGTTTGTTTTCACTCTGACCCCTATAATCCTTCACTTTCTGCTAACCCCCCTATTCCTTACACCAAGTAAGGAACTGTTCATCTCTTCTTCAATCCTCCCCATCCATCTCACCTCTTCCTCAGATCTGTTTCTCAACATACAATCATCTGTCTCCAAACACAGACAGCGCCCTCATGCCCTCTCCTGCTCCCACCTGCTACCATTCTCTTTGATCCTCCTCACTGCCGGCGATATCTCTCCAAATCCTGGTCCTCCTCACCACATTTCCACAGTCATTTCTACCTCCCATCCACATTCTATCACAACTTTCCGTAACCTCTCCAACCTCATACCCATTCGCCCGGCCCCAGCTTCCCCAGTCCCACTAACAGGACCTCTGTGGAATGCTCGCTCTTTCTGCGACAAACTTTCCTACATCCATGATATCATTATGAACAAACTTTCCTTCCTCGCCATCACCGAAACCTGGCACACCCCCACTGACACAGCCTCTCCTGCTGCTCTCGTATGGTGGATTCCAGCTCTCTCACACCCCCACCACAGCAGCAAGCAAGATGGAGGAGTTGGTTTTCTCCTGTCAGATAACTTCTCCTTCACCCCAATCCCACCATCTGTTACACGCTCTTCCTTTGAGGTGAACTCTGTGTGCATCTATTCCCCCTCCAACTAGCTGTCATTTACCACCCCCCAGGGCCAGCCACCACCTTCTTTGACCACTTCACCATCTACATTTCCACTATCATCTTGAGCAACTTTAATATCCCCATTGACACTTCCCTCTCAGCTGCCACTAAACGTCTATCCCTCACTTCCACCTTCAGCCTCACTCAATGGTCTTCTGCAGCCGCTCACAAAGATGGCCACACACTGGACCTCATCTTCATCCATCTCTGCTCCCTATCTAGCCTCTCTAACTCACCTCTTCCTGACCACAACCTACTTGCATTCTCTTCCCTCTCTTCTCCAGGTCCACAATCCCCACCCCACAAACTTGTATTAGGAATCTGGGTTCTATGCTGCCTGTGCGGGAATCCAGATTCTCACATTTGTCTCCAGAGGCAAAGTCCTTTTTTCCAACTTCTGAGCATGCCCATGGGACGAGCTCCCATTGGAGTTCAGGAGTCAGGTGCTCAGGTCCTGCTCCTGATTCCATTGGCTTAGCTCAGGGCTCTGGAGATTTCTGGCAGGTCCCGTATGAAATGGTAAGACAGGATGTTGAGAAGGCTGAACTTTTAAATTCCTATTTTGCATCTGTTTTCTCTCAGAAAGGAAATGCAACATCAACTGTTATTCACTGTCCTATTAAGGGAATAGAAGAATCCAGGATATCTATAAACAGAAAGATAGTGAGGAAACACTTAGCTAACCTAAATGAATTCAAGTCTCCAGGTCCAGATGAATTACACCCCAGAGTACTGAAGGAGATAGCAGAAGAAATTTTTGAACCCCTCTCCATAATCTTTGAAAATTCTTGGAGAACAGGAGAAGTGCCAGAAGACTGGAGAAGAGCAAATGTTGTTCCTATCTTCAAAAAGGGGAAGAAGGTGGACCCAGGCAACTATAGGCCGGTGAGTCTGACTTCTATACCAGGAAAGATCTTTGAACAAATTATTAAACAACATGTATGTCAATACCTGGATAAGAATAAAGTGATTAAACAGAGTCAGCATGGGTTTCTAACTAATAAGTCATGTCAGACTAACTTAATTTCCTTCTATGACGGTATCACTGATTGGGTGGATCAAGGAAATGCTGTAGATATAGTATATCTTGACTTCAGCAAAGCATTTGACAAAGTCTCTCATACAATCCTTATTGAAAAAATGACTAAGTATGGCATGGACAAGGCAACTGTTAGGTGGATTCATAACTGGCTTAGTGATCGGACCCAAAGAGTGGTCGTAAATGGCTGCACATCCAGTTGGAAGAATGTCTCAAGTGGGGTACCACAGGGCTCTGTCCTGGGCCCTGTATTGTTCAACATCTTTATCAACGATTTAGATGAAGGAATTGAGGGTAAACTGATTAAATTTGCTGATGACACAAAGCTAGGAGGGATAGCTAATACTAGAGAAGAGAGAGAGAGGATTCAAAAAGATTTAAATAAACTGGAGAAGTGGGCAGCAACTAACAGAATGGTTTTTAACAGGGAGAAATGCAAAGTACTACATCTGGGCAATAAAAATGAAAAAAGCATATATAGAATGGGAGGAATAGGGCTAAGTGACAGCACATGTGAAAAAGACTTGGGTATACTAATAGATCACAGACTGAATATGAGTCAACAGTGTGATGCAGCAGCAAAAAAGGCAAATGCAGTTCTAGGATGTATTAACAGAAGCATACAGTCTAGATCACGTGAAGTCATTATTTCCCTCTACTCCTCTTTGGTCAGACCTCATCTGGAATATTGTGTCCAGTTTTGGGCACAACATTTTAAAAAAGACATCAACAAACTGGAGCAAGTTCAGAAAAGAGCGACCAGAATGGTGACCGGTCTGCAAACCCTGTCTTATGAGGAAAGGTTGCAGGATTTGGGAATGTTTAGTTTGCAAAAGAGAAGACTGAGAGGAGACTTAATAGCTGTCTACAAATATCTAAAGGGCTGTCACATTGTAGAAGGATCAACTTTATTCTCATTTGCACAAGGAAAGACTAGAAGCAATGGGATGAAACTGAATGGGAAGAGACACAGATTAGATATTAGAAAAAACTTTTTGACAGTTAGAGTGATCAATGAGTGGAACAGGCTGCCACGAGAAGTGGTGAGTTCTCCTTCAATGGAAGTCTTCAAACAGAGGCTGGACAGACATCTGACTGGGATGATTTAGCGAATCCTGCTTTGAGCAGGGGGTTGGACCAGATGGCCCAGGAGGTCCCTTCCAACTCTACGATTCTATGATTCTATGCTATAAAAAGTGCGCATGGCCGCTATGCCATGCGCTAGTATTTCATACTGCTGCTGTATGTATGGTGACGGATGCTTGGACTGGTGACTGACTTATTAAGAAACCCCTTCCCTCTGACATTACGATTGTGTGAGTGATTGGGCAGCCGCCAGCGCGCTCCAGCTATTCCTGTCTCAGCAGCTAGTATCCTGCATAGCGCCAGCGATATTGCGGTGTCTCCTCTTTGGCTCCGTTCACACCGCTCTGCGATTGCAGTTTCTCGAACGTTCGCAGTTGCGACGCCTCGCACCTCTTTTCATGGTAGGTCTAGTTCGGAGTAGTTCGGAGTGTTAAGGCTACTCCTGTGACCCTGTAATACCGTGTCTTTATCGCTGTTGTTCTGTGACTTAAACAGACACAGTGTTTTTGTGTGCTTTAAGTTTGCAGCTCAGTGTCCTCAATAGAGCTTGCTTCTATGCACTCTGGGTGCAGTTAACCCCATGCACATTAACGCCACAGGGCTCTGCCTCTCTAGCAGCGGTTATATCACCTGCCGCACGGTGGACCCCGAGTGGCGAAGGCACTTTATTTTTTTAGTGCCTTCCGCCACTCCTAACAACTTGCACATCCTTGCAGAAATCTTGATCTATACTCAGTCTGAATCCCTCCTCCCTCTTATAGACACAAGTTCCCTACACAATACGGATGTAGCTGCTGCTATATATAACACAACAATAGCTGTAGCTTTGGAATCAGTTGCCCCTCTCACACATACTAAAGCTCGCAAAATCAACAGACAACTTTGGCACACCAGCCTGACCAAAGAACTGAGGTGAGCTTCCAGGGCTGCTGAGCAGAGATGGAAAAGATCCCACTCCAATGGAGGATTTCATCGCATTCAAACAGTCCCTCACTACTTTCAAGAACACAATCGCTGCAGAAAAACAAACCTATTTCTCATCTCTCATATCCTTCCTGTCTCACAACCCTAAAAAGTTATTTAACACCTTTAATTCTCGCCTCCGTCCCTCAGCACCCCCTCCCTCTCCACTCATCTCAGCTGAAGACTCATTTTTCAAGCAGAAGATTGATAACATCATAGACAGTGGTCGACAACCCCCAGAGCCCTTCCTCCTAACTGTCCAGCCTTCATCCTCCAAAACCAACTTCTCCACCATTACAGAAGATAGACTCTCCACTCTACTCTCATGATCACATCTCACCACCTGTGCACTTGACCCAGTCACATCCCACTTCATCCCAAACCTCACCACACAGTCTTCATCCCAACCCATCCCAATTAGTGGAAACCAATAAATGAAGACTTAATAGCAGCTGAACTGCATCACTTGCGCTCCATATGACCGGTCTACTTTACTTTTATCCTGTCTGATCCTCTCTTGAGGTACCCGGCCGGAGATGCAGCGGACCATGCTCATTGTATCTACTCCCATCGCCAGCCTGGCGTTCCCTTTGAAGCAGCCTACCTGACTGTCTACATTCATCCCAACCCTACCCATCTCTTCAACCTATCACTAACAACTGGCGTTTTCCCCCTCAAGCTTTAAACATGCCTCAAATCACACCTATCCTCGAAAAGCCCTCTCTCTTGACCCATCCTCTATATCTAGCTATCGCCCTATATCACTTCCCCCCTAAACCTCAAAACTACTGGAACACGTCCATCTTGAACTGTCCTCTCACCTCTCTTCTTGCTCCCTCTTTGACCACTTGCAATCTGGTTTCGGGCCACACCACTCCACTGAAGCTGCCTTAACTAAGGTCACCAATGACCTATTAACCGCAAAGGCCAAGCAACACTACTCTGTCCTCCTCCTCCTGAACCTGTCATCTGCCTTTGCACCATTCCCTAGTACTACAGACCCTCTCATCTCTTGATATCACAGATTTGGCCCTATCTTTGATCGCGTCACGCCTAAAAGACCAGACATTCAGCATTTCTCACTCGCTCGCCGCCTCACCGCGCCCCCTATCCGTTGAAGTCCCACAAGGTTCAGTCCTAGGGCCTCTGCTTTTCTCCATTTACATCTTCGGCCTCGGACAGCTCATAGAATCTCACGGCTTTCAGTATCACCTCTATGTTGATGACACACAGATCTACATCTCTGGACCAGATATCACCTCCCTACTAACCAAAATCCCTCAATGTCTGCCTGCTATTTCATCCTTCTCCACTAGATTTCTAAAACTTAATATGGACAAACAGAATTCATCATCTTTTCCCCCATCTCACGTGACCCCCCCCCCATGGGCCTATCCATTAAAGTAAACGGATACACACTCTCTCCAGTCCCACAAGTTCGCTGCCTTGGGGTTATCACTGATCTCTCTTTCAAACCACATACCGAAGCCCTTTCCACTTCCTGTTGACTTCAACTCAAAAATATTTCACGGATCTGTACATTCCTCAACCAAGAATCTGCAAAAACCCTAGACCATGCCCTCATCATCTCCAGCCTTGACTACTGCAACCTCCTGCTCTGTGGCCTCCCCCCTAACACCCCTCCAATCTATTCTAAACTCTGCTGCCCGACAGGGCGTGGCATGGAGTGAGATGTGAGCAGACGTGTGCTCATCCAGTTCCTGCACAGTATCTAGCCAGGACATACTTTGTGACACTTAGAAACACTTCATTATCTCCCTACTGTGAAGATCAAAGTGCGGTGACCCTGCTACATCCTCTGGAACGCTCCTATTTCATCCATGACAGGCAAAAAAGTCCTCAGAAAGAATGCCAGGAATCCGGACAGGACGGGCCAAGATGGCTCTCATGCTGCTGGTGAGGTGGAGGAGGGGTCGGCCTGAGATGAGAGCAGGAAGAAGGATGCTGTGAGTAGATTACAGCATTTTGCCAGGAGCACAGGAGGGCACCAGACTCAAAAGGAAGGTGGAGGAGGAGGAGATGTGTGCACATCACAGAGGTATGAGAAGGGAGAGGAGGAAACTGAGCAGGGGGAGGTGGACAATGATGAAAGTGAAGATGAGATTCAGAGTGGCTCTCAGGGAAGTGACACAGGACATGGCGAGGTGAATGCAGAGTTGCTGAGGGGAAAGAAGGGAGAACTGTTATTGCCGGAGGAGCCGACCTTAAAAGATGTTTTTCGCGCCATAACTCACTGTGACTCCTCTATCAGCAACATGGTGACACAGCTAGGCAACATCCAAGCTAACGTGACTAAAATGCAGCACACTATGCATGTGGTGAGAGTGGGAGAAGTTGAAAAAAAGAGTCAGCTCTGCGGAGGACTATATAGCAGGAGCTGAGAAGGAACATAAACAAATGGCAATGACCCTTACTGCTGTCCAGGCCAAAGTGGATGACTTGGAAAACAGGTCCCGGCGCAATAACTTGAGGTTGGTTGGCGTTCCGGAAAAAGTTGAGGGCAATACCCCTACAGAATTCTTTGAGAAATGGCTCTTGGAAAAGATGGGTGCTGATAAATTGTCACGGTTCTATGCCATTGAACGAGCTCACAGGGCTCCCACGCGTCCCCTCCCCCCTGGACGTCCACTACGGACTGTAATAGCTAAAGTGCTCCATTACCGGGACAGAGATACCATTTTGAGGCTTGCTAGAGATCACTCAGACCTTGTGATTAAGGGTTCTGCAATTTCCATTTTTCCAGACTATTCTATTGAAGTGTAAAAGCAGAGAGCCAGGTTTATTGATATCAAGAAAAGGTTACAAGAAATTGGTGTGAAATACTCCATGTTAAACCCTGCCAAGCTGCAGATCGTAACTGCAAATAAAGTTCAATTTTTCTCTGATGCCAAGGATGCTCTCAGATGGCTGGACTGTAATGAGAAACAACAACGGTTGGAAAAGGAGAAAGTCTCTGCAGACTGAAGGTTTCATGAACTGAGCGTCTTTTTACCTAATTGCCACTTACAGTGGCTTCCTGGGAGGTTCCTTTGTGACGATATACTATGTTCTTTTTTGTTCACAAGTTTAAGACATAGTGGATCCTTGTATTGGAGGATCTGATGCGGGAGTGGATATGGCGAGGTTAAGATCGGATAAGGATAATATACGCCCATTTTTCTTTTTTCCAATACGGGAAAAGATATCTGGCTTTCTTTGTTACAATTTTTTTTTGCTCTAGGGATAGTTGTTGGGGGAGGGGGGGTGGAGGGTAATGGGGATGGATTATGTCATGCACAAGTCTGAGTATCAATGTTGGGTGATGTAAAAATTCTGAGCTGGAATGTTAGAGGCCTTGCAGCTGATGTTAAAAAAAACAAGCAATTTTTCAGTTTTTGCGAGCTGCGAAACCAGCTATAATATGCTTGCAGGAGACTCATATGGTCCCAGACAGGATTCACACCCTGAATGGGCGTTGGATACAAGTGAGCTATCATGCTACGTACTCTGTCTATTCGAGGGGAGTAAGTAAGTATCTTGATATGTAAGGGAACGAAGTTTGAAAAGCTCAACGTGATCATTGACCCAGAGGGGCAGTACATGCGTCTATTATGCAAACTTAGCGGTAGGCCTATACTGCTCATATCTGTGTATGTTCCGCCACGGTATAACAATACACTGTTTTTGAAAATACTTGAAATTATTGCGGGCTTCCCTGGAGTCCCGTACTTGGTGGTGGGGGATCTCAACAATGTACCTGACTCTCATTGAGATAGAGGTAGGGGAGAGGAAATGAAACCAGGGGGGTAACTGTACTCTATTTGGTGCTTTGTTGAGAGAAACATCTATGATTGATCTCTGGAGGGTCCGAAAACCCTGGGGTGCGTAGATTCTCGTGCTTCTCAGCGACTTTTTCTTCTTTGTCAAGGATCGATTTGGCGTTGGGGGACAACCAGATGTTAAGACTTGCGACAGATGTGGGATATTTGACTAGAATGGTGTCTGATCATTCTCCTGTGTATGTCGTACTTGGTGAGCAGGGTGAGATAAAGAATAACAAACCCCCTTGGCGACTAAACCCCTTCTGGCTGCATATAATTGATAAACGAGGTGATCTAGAGAAAGAGCTCCAAGAGTTCTTCAAGGTTAATAGTGGTACGGCCCATGAGGGAGTTGCTTGGGAGGCCATGAAAGCTTTCTTTAGGGGGCTTTGTATTAAAGGAATATCTAGGGTTCAGACGAATACTAAGCAGGAGGATTAATGGGTATTCAGGGAACTGAGAGAGGCGGAGGAGGCACTGACCTTGAACCCATCCACTCAGGCGGAGGAGAGGCTTAAAAAGGCTCAGGTTGCAATAAATGCGCTCTCCTTACGGATGGCGGAACGAAAAAAGATGTTCCAAACTATGCAATACTTTGAAGAAGGAGAGAGAGCCTGTCATCTCCTGGCCCAAGTAGCTGCTGCACAGAGAGACAATGCTTATATAATTGCCTTGAGGGGAGACGATGGGCAGGAGGTTAGAGATACTACGGGCATACTAGAGGTGATGGAGGGTTTTTATATTAATTTGTATAGATCACAGGCACATCCGACAGATACAGAGATTAGTGATTTCTTGGTCAGAGCTGAGCTTCTCAGATTGTCTGCAGAGAATCAGCAATTATTGGATAGACCGTTTAGCTTGGAGGAGCTGGAGATAGCATTGGCCTCTATGGCTAATGAAAAGGCTCCAGGGATGGATGGCTTGCCTGGTGAAGTAAACAAAAAATATGGGAAATTTTTGCTACCCGTTTTGCTGGAAGTATATAAGGCAGGGATGGATAGAGGTGAACTTCCACGGTCCATGCGGGAGGCAATTATTGTTGCGCTCCCTCAGAAAGGCAAGGACCCTACTGACCCGGCCTCGTATCGCCCAATCTCACTACTAACGACGGATGCAAAACTTCTGGCTAAAATGATGGCTAACCGTCTTAATAAAGTTACAACATCTATGGTGCATGGGGATCAGGTAGGCTTTATGCCTAACAAGTCCACAGTGACGAATTTGAGGAGACTTTTTATTAATATGCAAGTGAAGGCGGATAGTGATGGGCATAGAGCGATCTTGTCGTTGGACGCGGCCAAAGCATTCGATAGCGTAGAATGGAAATACTTGTGGGCTACGTTGCAGCACATGGGCTTTGGGGAAGTGTTTATGTGACACCCCAGAGTCCGGATGTCACAGTGACATTACCTCCCTCTAATGGGTAAAGTCATGTTTGGAGGCAGAAAGGGACCCCCATGCCAGGTAATAGATTAAATCAAAATTTCCTGCTGCAGGTCAGAAAAGGGAGATGCCTTATAAATTCTGGCCAGCAGAGGGGGTTGGTGAGTCAGCTAGAAATCAGCTGAGGGAGTTGTCATGGAAACGAAACAGCTGTGAGGAAAAATGATGACAGTTACAACGTGAGGACGTGAGGTAAAGAGATCTTTCTGGAAGATCCTGTCAGATGAACACAGCTGATCTGTGAAGAGGGAAAGGACAAGAGCAGAGACTGAGAGACTCTAGGGAAGCTAAAATACTGCATATAGTAGACCCCCCTGAGTGAAGCGCTAATAAAGAAAAAAGGGACATCAGAGTCCTAGGCTGACAGGAGCTGTACACCCTGATAGCCGAATCTGAAAGTACAGGGGATTGTAAATTCCTGTGCACACGTCAGTGGATAAGGAGTCCGAGGCCGACGGTGAGAAGGACGGTACCCGTGGAATAGGCTCACGCTGACAGCCTTACAGGTAAGTGAAACCATCACGAATAGAGGGTCGCAGCATAGTTATATACAGCGGAGACCAACACACATAGCGCAGAAAGGACAGTCCTATATCCCCACCTGGCAAGGTGGATCCCCTGAATGCCTCCAGGCGAGCCGGACTCATTCCATCACCTGTATGCGGTACTCCGGACTGCAACCTATTACCAGTAAAAGGTAAGGAAACTGCACCTCTCTGTGTCTCTCTCATTTATCTGCACCCCAACGTTTACAGCCACTTTTACTATTTATTTAACATCTTTGCCCTGGGACTACAGCCCTACCTGTGGAGGGCTACAACATCATAGCTGCGCCCAACATCCATCCCAGAGAAGCAACACACGCAGCGCCGGTCACCTCTGACTAGAATACCACAGGTGGCGTCACGCATTTCACCATCCAATAACTTTAATCTTCATTTTTACCAGATAAATACCACACAACTTTCCCCTATTACTGGACGCCTCTGGGCCACGGACCGGGTCGCCGCCGCCGTGACACCGTCCCCCATGGAAGTCGACGGGCCCGGTACCGAGTATCCCCAGGCCCCGCGGGGCGCTCCATTTATCAAATGGGTTCAGTTGCTATATACTCCTAAGGCCAAGGTACGTGTAAATGGGCAAATGTCTGAGGGGTTTTCCTTGTTTAGAGGCACACGACAGGGATGCAATAGAGCCACTGGCAGCGGTAATTAGAAGGGACCAAAATATTGTAGGATTTAAATATGGGATACATGAGGAAAAAGGCACGTTATGCTGATGACATGTTGCTATTTTTGGGAGATGCGGAAGGTTCCTTGGGGAGGGTGATGAGGGTTTTAGACGAATATGCCGGTATATCTGATATCTGCATTACCGTAATTGGGATAAGTCCGTTTTGTTGCCGCTGGGTGGTGAGACTCTTGTAGGAGATCAGCCAACTCCGGTTCAAGTGGTTACAGAATTCACTTACTTGGGCATTAGGGTGTCAAATATTGAAGATTATGAAAGACTTAATTTGAACCCGCTGCTAGGTAAATTTAAACAGAAAATTACAGCATGGAGGAAATTAAATTTAACAATGGCTGGGCGTGCTAACTTAATAAAGATGATACTTATGCCTCAGCTTTTGTATGTGCTACACAATGCACCGGTTTGGCTGCCTCATAATAGATTTTATAAAATTAACGCCATTTTCCGTGATTTGATTTGAAAAGGAGGTCGAGCTCGTATTAAGTTGGAACTGTTGCAACGTCCAAAAGATGATGGAGGTTTGGCGGTTCCCAACCCATGGCTGTATTATATTGGGTTCCAATGCCAGAATTTGATAGGATGGGGGGGGGGATCATGATGTTATAAGCTCAGTGGGGAAGGTTATTTCTCATGTGGTAGGGAGGGGCCCGCTGCTGGCTGCTCTGGAGGCTGGTAAATTTCGTCTGAATCCTAAAACTTTGGCGTTGCATGAAAAACTGTTGAAAAAAAAAAAATAAAGCTATGGAGGGATATAGGGGAATACACGAGATACACAGCCATTTGGTTTGACCCCCGGCTGACCGAACTGTTAAGTCTACGGAATTTTGGACAGTGGAGAAGAATAGGTATATGGTATGTGTCGCAGTTGCTAGATGGTGAGACATTTAAAACATTTGAAACACTTAGTATGCTCCAAAGGGAACTCTTCCCTATGTTTTACCAGTATCTGCAGCTGCGACACGCATTCTCTAGACAGTGGAGAAGGTCACCAATAGTGATACAGAATGACAGTATGTTGAATATGCTTGGCCCCTCCAGAGGGGTACTAGTGGTCTTATATCGATAATTTACAGGGGATTGCTGGGTACGTTTTTGGATAGACACCCATTGATGGCTAGATCCAAATGGACAAGGGATTTAGGAGACATATCGGATAAGCAGTGGGAGTCGGTTTTACAATATGTCCCTAGAATATCTATAAGTGAATCTGGGAGGGTGTCAGTTATACACTATACATAGGGTATATAGGACACCTGTGTGGATGAAAAAGGCTGGACTAAGGGCAGACCCTGGATGTCCGAGATATACGATGGATGAAGCTGATATTTTTCATATGCTATGGTCTTGTCCAAGATTACAGGCATTTTGGATTAGGGTCCTGGATTTGGTGGAAAGAGTGACGGAAGCAAATATTACTCGAGATCCATTGACGTGCATTTTAGAACATGTAGAGGAGGTGGCGTCGGATGAATGGGGTAGGCTAGCAATAGCCAGATTGCTTTATGTTGCAAGGAAGACTATCAGATTGCCCTGGTTAGATGAAAATCCTCCTACTAGGAAGGAATTTGTAAATAGAGTTAATTTTGTAATCCTTATGGAGCAAAGCGTATATATGAAAAGAGGCAAGATGAACCACTACGAGAATATCTGGGGGGGCTGGTTGGACTTTCCTAAATTGGCTTCTGCAGAACTCGTCAAAAACAGGTTATTAGGGTTATAAAAAAAGTGTTCAACCTTGTAATGCATGGATAAGGATTGTAGATGCGTGACTGGGGGGGGGGGGGGGGGATGTGTCCGGTGTATCTGCATTTATTAAAAAATGGGAAAAGTATTATAATTTGTACTCTAATGTATACTTATGTATGTAATACGATCATGTATGCTTTCTTGAATAAAAAGTATTTGATTTATAAAAAACAAAAACAAAAAAAAACAAAAACACACAACTCTGCTGCCCGACTAATCCACCTGTCCGCCCACTATTCCTCGGCCTCTCCCCTCTGTCAATCCCTGCACTGTTGTCTCCCCATAACCCAAAGATTGCAGTTGACAACCCTAACCATGACATACAAATCCACCGGCAACCTGAGTCCTCCATACATCTGTGACCTAGTCTCCAGGCACTTACCTGCACGCAACCTCCGATCCTCACAAGATCTCCACCTGTACTCCCCTCTTATCTCCTCTTCCCACAATCGCAGACAAGATTTCTCCCAAGCATCCCCCCTACCATGGAAACCTTCAAAATGAACCTGAAGACCTACCTCTTACAACAAGACCTACTGTTCCATAGTCGCTGTTAATGGCGACTATGTTGTAATTACAGTAAACCGGCCCCAAGCCGTCTCCTTACAGTAGCTACGGTATGTTGGCATTGTATATATATATCTTTCCTCACTACCCATATACTGCTACTTATTTATCAGGACATCACTACCTGTGCCAAGTTTATATTTAGATTTGTCACGGATTGGGGATCCTACCTGTGCACCACAATTAGAGTTGTGCCATCGGTTTGCTCTTACTAGTTACCCCTTACGCTGAGCACACTCATCTGGGGAATGTCATCACTTACATTCTCGTATAATGCAGAAGAAACATCCAGCATTATAAGGCTGGTTTCACATTAGCGTTAAAACAACGCTGCGCACTGCGTCAGTAAGCCCCGCCCCGATCCGGCTCCCTGCCCGCCCCATCCGGGATCACCGCCTACTATCGCATTTGCACGCATGCGATCGGCGCACCCTATCTTTAGCATAGGGTGCGCAGATCATGCGCTGCCAGTGTGAAAGTAGCGTGCTGCGCACTTTTGACGGTGCGCCGTGCGCGCCGAAATGCAACATGCTGCATTTTTCTGATAAAGTTGACATAGATAGATAGGTCACTTCACCTGAGACTTCGGTTATTTCTGCCCTGAGCTTAGGTATTAGGAACAAAAGTAACTACAGACCCCCTACAGGGTCTCATGCCTTGGAGACATTTATTTCCTTTGTAGATGATACATTCCAAAAACTCAGGGATGACATCAACAAAGGAAATGTACATTTCCCTTCAAATCTGACTCCACTTGATCAGCAGGCCTTAAACATACAGAACGATAAAGACATAATCATCAAGCCTGCAGATAAGGGTGGGACGATTCTGATTCTTGATAAAACAAAGTACCTGGGCGCAATACAACGCCAATTAGGTGACAACTCTGTTTAACAACTACTTCAAGGGGACCCAACCCATGAAGTCGAACACTTGATTCAGGAGACACTAACGAAGTATAAGAATAGAGGGATTCTTGACAATAAGACATGCAAATATTTAATCATACAGTTCCCCATCACCCCGGTCTTCTATGTACTTCCCAAAGTACATAAAAATTTAGACAACCCCCCGGGGAGGCCGATTGTGGCTTCCACGGAATCTGTGTTCTCATCCATCTCAAAATACTTGGAAAAGATCCTGACACCCCTTATAAAACGGGCTACGTCATTTCTCTTGGACACAGGGGCCTTCTTGGATGTAATACATAATTTAGGCCAGATTCCACCCAATGCTATCCTAGTGACGTTTGACATAAAGGACCTATACACATCCATACCACACTTAGAGGGCATCAAATCAGTACGTAGACTGTTGGAACTGTCTGAATATGATCCAGAACAAGTCAATCTCTGTTGTGACCTCCTTTCAATTGTCCTAACAAGGAATTTTTTCCTTTTTGAGGACAATTTTTATTTGCAGATCAAGGGCACCGCTATGGGCTCGAACACAGCACCTCCATATGCTAATTGTTATGTAGCCCATTTTGAGGAAAGTGTAATCTATACAGATGACCTCTTCCGCACACATGCACTGGTGTGGAAGAGGTACATCGACGACATCTTCTGTATCTGGGGGGGCCCACCAGATACGTTAGATTCATTCTTTTCCCTTTTACAGTCATCATGGCCTGGACTTTCCTTCATGATGACACATGACTTGAGACAGATTAATTTTCTGGACACGCTAGTCATCAAAGATGACTTTTGTCATCTTTCTACTGACTTGTATACCAAGCCAACCGATCGTAACAGTCTACTTCACTACGGGAGTTTTCATCGTACCAGGATGAAAAACTCCATACCAAAATCACAAATGAAAAGGCCTACAAAGAATAGGGTCTGATACTGTGACCCAAGAGAAACGCATAACAGAGATGCGGTCAAAATTCTCAGAAAGGGGGTATCCCCCAAATGTATTGAACACCATAGATCTGTCTATTCCTCCACGACCAAAAATGGGCAATCGCATTCTTTTTGTCCATGACTTTCATCCCTTTGCCTATCGTCTTCATACCAGCATACGTCGACACTGGCACATCCTCAGGACAGCTCATCAAATATTAGGGAATTCAGCGAACCATTCCTCCCGTTTCAGGAGGCCACGTAATCTACGTGATCTTCTGATTAGAGCAGATGTGGGCTCCTCTCGCCCGTCTAAACAACGTATTCTCATGAACCCCAAATACGGTACCTTCCCCTGCCTACAGTGTACACAATGTAATAATGTCCAGAAGGGTAGTTTTTTTCCACCATCCCCACACAGGCAAGCAATACAACATAAAAGAATACTACACATGTAACACGTTTTTTGTCGTGTATCTAATTAAATGCCCGTGTGGTTTACTATACGTGGGAGAGACTACACAACCTATACGGGATCGAATTTCGAAACATAAATCCACCATCAGGTGTAAAAATTTACTTCTGTCGATCCCTTTTCATTTTGTCACTACAGGCCATTCGATTGCTCAATTAAAATACCAAGTCATCGAGCAAGTCCAACTTCCACGTGGGGGGGGGTAATCGTATTAATCTCCTAAAAAGGAGAGAGGCATATTGGATCCATGAACTTAACACATTGGCACCGAAGGGGTTAAACAGAGAATACGATGTCCAGTCATTTCTTAGGTCTTAACTCAATTTTCTATTTCAGGCGTGTAAGTTTCCATGAGCGGTCTGTGATGTAACATCAATTCAATTCATGATACTAATTGGATGCATTTTTTATTGCAGAATCAACCACACTGAAAATTATGAAGTCACCAATTTCGGAAAGTCACTATGCACCCTCGTGGCACCGCCTGACTTCTACACGTCTGATCCCACAGCGGTTTAACAGTGATATCCACTCACTCTCCATTATCACCACTTAGTTATTATGCAGACTTGCACAGGAGTGGTAAACATTCCCCTCCCCTCCTTAGGAGGCGGAGCGCATTCTCTCTCCCCTGCCAGCATTTTCCGGCTAGTGGAACGCACCTGGGTGACGCTGGAGCGCACGCTGGACGATTACCGGTGACGCACTTGCTCCCACCCACCCTCCCTCTTCCTTACACAAATACACTGCCGATCTCACTTCATTCAGCACTCGTGACTCGCGGCAGATGCCGTGCCCATGCTATTTCCTGCACCGTGCACCTCCCAAGGGTAAGATACTCCAGATACTTCTAATTTTTGCTTCTATGATAAGCATCCACTTCATATTTATGCTGTTAATGGTGACTATGTTGTAATTACAGTAAACAGTCCCCAAGCCGTCTTCTTACAGTAGCTACAGTATGTTGGCATTGTATATATCTTTCCTCACTACCCATATACTGCTACTTATTTATCATGACGTCACCACCTCTCTCTTACCCATAGAATTCTCTTTTTTGCCCTGACAATAGGAACCATAGTGATTTTTAGGGGTATGTGCCTCTCATTAACCATTTCTTGCACTTTAGATTGTTGCATCTCCGTGTCTAAAATAGTATGCTACTAGCCACGTTTTTTGCATATATATCATGGAAACCACACCTGATACCCAGACTTAATGATGTGTTGTACAACCTTTGTCTATATTTGATTTATTTAATATATTAAACTAACAGCCATAATGGTTTCTGAATATGAATCATGTCAATTACACTCTGTATTTTGGCTTAACTATGTGTTGTACAACATTTGTATATACCTGATTTATTTGATACTTATATCCACTTTTTATTTTTAGTACATTGATGAAGGTCATATAGACCGAAACGTCACTGTATGTACTGTACCTTATTAAACCACCATTTGCATTTGATTCCACGTGCATGTGCCAAGTTTATATTTAGAAAACCCTAACCATGACATACAAAGCCACCCACAACCTGAGTCCTCCATACATCTGTGACCTCGTCTCCAGGCACTTACCTGCACGCAACCTCCGATCCTCACAAGATCTCCTCTTCCCACAATCGCATACAAGATTTCTCCTGCGCATCCCCTCTACTCTGGAACTCTCTACCACAACATATCAGACTCTCGCCTACCATGGAAACCTTCAAAATGAACCTGAAGACCTACCTCTTCCAACAAGCCTACAACTTGCAGTAACCACCGATCCACCAAATCACTGCACAACCAGCTCTCCCCTCGCCTACTGTATCCTAACCCATCCCTTGTAGATTGTGAGCCCTCACGGGCAGGGTCCTCTCTCATCCTGTACCAGTCGTGACTTGTATTGTTTAAGATTACTGTACTTGTATGTATTATGTATACACCTCCTCACATATAAAGCACCATGGAATAAATGGCGCTATAATAAATAATAGTAATGATAGCTTTGTATTGTCTGCAAATTTAGTTTACCTTCAGTTCCCTTATCTAGATCATTTATAAAAATGTTGAACACTGGGGTCACGACAAAGCCTTGTGGTACTCCATTTGAAATACTCTTCCAATTGGATGTCCAACCATTGATCACCACTATTATGATTATCGCCACTTTTAGTACGGTCACTGAGCCAGTTACAAATTCAACTAACTGTAGCCTTGTCAATCCCTTACTTGCTCATTTTATTTAATAAGGATAGCATGAGATACTTTATCAAATGCTTTGCTGAAGTCGAGATACTGTATACCTACCACATTTCCTTGATCGACCCAGTGAGTGATTACCTAATAAAAGGAAATTAGATTAGTCAGTCATGAATTGTTTGCTACACACCCATGATGGCTCTGGTTAACTACTGCATTCTTATCCAAGCATTTACATACATGCTGTTTAGTAATTTGTTCAAAGATCTTTACTGGTATCTATGATTAGCTCTAATCCTGCCATCTCCACCGTTCTCATTGCACAAATATAAAACATATAATACAGGTGGATAAAACAAGAATGAACACAAGACCTTCACAGCCGTCTACACATCATAGGGGAGATCTCATGACACCTTCTCTCCATCTACCTGATGATCCTGAGGAACATTGGGATCTTCTTGTTTCCAGTCCTGTGGAAGAAGAGGATGGGGACATCTCTCTGGTGTTGTCCTCTTACTGGATAGATCTGGAGGAAACACATACAGGGACTGAATTCATTCTTTACATACAGATAATTATAGGCCGTGTGTATTTAGTCCTGTCTATTACCTGGTGATGTGAGGGGCTGGGGAACCTCCATCATGACGTCCTTGTACAGATCTTTGTGCCGTCTTAAATACTCCCACTCCTCCATGGAGAAATAGACAGCGACATCCTGACACCTTATATGAACCTGACACATACAATGATACAGTCATCCCCCCCGATCCCTTCATAGTGTTACTGTATAATGTCCCAGCAGTGTCACCTCTCCAGTCAGCAGCTCAATCATCTTGTAGGTGAGTTCTAGGATATTCTGGTCATTGATGTCCTCATGTATCAGGGGGTGAGGTGGAGGCCCCGTGATTGGGCTCAGGGGTCTTCCCCATCCCTCAGACACAGGGTCCTGACAGCGCTCACTAGAGGTCTTCTTCACTACTGTGTAATCCTGGTTATGAAGAGACACATTAATAAATCTCACTACAGACATTCCCAGAGTCCTCACCTCTCCAGTTCTGTCCATCTGTTACTCCCATAGATAAGAATGATGGAATGTGACGTCATCAGAATCTCTCACCTCTCCAGTAAGCCGGAAGAGGATCTCTAGGGTGAGGTGTAATATCCTCTCCGCCATTTTGTCTTTGTACATATCTATCCTTGGTGGGCAATTCAGAAAAATTCTCTTATATAAAAGATCTTCACTGAGAGGATCCGATATTGTAGAGACCTGAATGAGAAGATGAGCCGATGTAACATCATAACAATCCTGTGTAATAATACAATTACTGGAGATAATAAGGGAAACATATGAGGAGATAGAACGTGTAAATGTTGTATTCTCTAGTCTTGTATGGACTGGAATATAAGTTGAATTGCTGACTAAGGCTAGTTTCCCACTAGCGTAATGCTGAGGTGCGGAGGGCTGCGGAATTCCTCTGTGAAGCTTCACCCACGGCCGCACCTCCTCCCGTCAGCTTCGCCTACCTCGGCATGCGTACCCTATCTTTTGCATTGGGTACGCAGGTCACGCCGATGTATGCGGATGCCGCATTCGTCGTTTTGACGGTGTGGCGACCACACCAAAATGCAACACGTTGCGTTCGGCGCAGGTCGCCGCACCGTCAAAATGAGGCATGCAGAGGCCTCCGCATACATCGGCGCAGCCTGCATACCCAATGCAAAAGATAGGGTATGCACACCGCATGCCGAGGTAGGAGGAGCTGACCTTCACAGAGGAAGCCCGCAGCAGTCCGCACCTCGGCAATACGCTAGTGTGAAACTAACCTAACACATCTCTTCCATGCTCCCAATCACTGGCTATGTTACTCACTGCTTCAGCAACTGATTGGCTGTAGGAATCACAAGTTCGTTGGGAATGACCACGAAATACAGAGACTGGCGGGGATCCAAGCAGCAATGGTATTGTTATTATTTTACAACATTATGTTTTTATCATTTAATTTCTTATTTATTTTATTATCTTACAGTATTTAGTTTTCTTCTTTAAATCTACTAATAAAACCTATATATTTAGGCCACAGACAACAAGCAGTTTCTCCCTCGGAGTCGGCAGCTGAATACGTTCCTCATAGACTCATCTTCCATAACGCTAATTCTCGTCTCATTTCCCGACACTGGAATCGGCATTAGCAATACTGCAGGAGATATTCATTACACGGGACAGGAGAAATAACTACTTCATGGTGAGGACGACATCTTCATCTTCTACTACGGCTCTAGAAACATATTTGGCCACAGTCCGTCACTGACTCCATCCCTACCGGCCGTCTATATGAAGGTTTCCCAACAATACCGTGTGAGGGCCCCGAACTATGAAGCTGTGTGCACACAATGCGTTTTTTTTGCATTTTCGCGGCGCTTTTCCGCTGCGGAATCGCTGCAAAAACACTAAGAAAACGCATCCCATGCAATCCTATGGGATTCTGCAATGCTATGCTAATGCTGCGGAATCGCATAGTGGAAAAATAAGCAGCATGCTCATTCTTTTTGCGGAATAGCGGTGATCCCGCGCCCATAGGATTGCATTGAAACGCTCACTTTACGCATGTGGCTATGCCCACCATGCGTAAAGTGAGTTCTCAATGGGTGGATGGTACCCAGGGTCTGGAGGAGGAGACGCTCCTCCAGGCCCTGGGTACCATATTCCTGTAAAAAATAGAATAAAAATAAAAAAAATAGGATTTCCGGGGTGTGCGGACAGTGAGGCAGAACGCTGTCTGTGATTCAGGACAGGTGGGAGACGTGACCCTGAGGTGAGGAGGCTGCTGATAGAGGACGGTGGGGAGGCTGGGAGAGGAGCCGACAATTATAAATCACAAGACTCACCGCGTGCAGAGAAACACAGGGGAAGAGCTCAGGGAGCTGGGGGACCAACAGGGTGAAGACACTGACAACAGATCAGCAGGCAAAGCTGAGATACAAAGGAGAACATTGCCACCCGCTCTCCAGACACTAGTCTAAAGACACAGTTGGGAGCTGCAGCAGCTATGACAGAAGGATTGAAGTGCGCGGCAGTCCTGTACTTGAGCTGTCCTCTCTGAGACAGTAAGACAACAAACGCTGTCTGAATAATTGCACATTGGCCTTAAGAGAAATACAGCATCAAACATAATCCCATCGAGCCATTAAGCAAAACCCACCTCTAGTTGCATAACTTTTGTGGAATTCTCGTTACATAACTTTTACTGAACTCTCGATATATAATTTTGCTGAAATCTCGAGTTGTCACATAATTCTTTATATATAACCCTTACTGATCGCCCGGACATTTAAAGGGCAGGTGTCTATTAAGTAAGACTTGACTCTCGGGGCCTTCGGGAGGTGGAGCTTGAAGATGGCTGCATTTTAATAGAGCTCCCTGACGGCAGAATTGAATCCGCTGCCATCACACTGCAGCACTGAGCGGGCAGCAGGGATAAGGCCCGGGCAAGGTTCCCCTGATAGCGGGACCAGCTCTCTGGGAATCCCGAAGGTCCTAGGTGCAGGCAGCACTGACATCCGTGGATTCCAATACGTGGGGCACACGCTGGAGTGCTCCACGCTACATCACCGGATTGCAAGTTAACCGGGGCAGTTACATGTGCGGCAGATATTCAATAGCGACGCCACTGCCAAACCTACACAAGCTCATCAGGTCTCTTTTTCATTATGGAAAATTTTGCAGCCAAATCTGGAAAATCCAATAGACCCTTGACTAGGCACCAGAACACTAACTCCCCACCTAAGATGACCGCTGATGCAGAACAGGAGGATACGTAATCTCTTGCTCAGGCCATTACGGATATTTTAATGCCAAAAATAGACTCTCGACTGGTGGCATTTCAGTCAACTTTGGATGCTATCGCCGTTCAGGTTAACAGCTGCAGAAGAATGTCAGATCTGGAGGACATAGTTACAGAGCTCTCCGGGAAGCTAGAACAGAGGGAAAAAGATGTCACATTTCTTCTTGATAAGGTCGAGGATCCAGAGAACAGATCTCGGCGTATTAATCTGAAGCTTGTTGGTCTCCCCGAATCGATCAAAACACCTGATTTGATGGGGATAGTGTCAGAATGGCTCCCAAAGGCACTAAATTTATCACTGCCCTCGGGGCCCTGAAGATCGCGAGAGTTTATCGCCTGGGCCCTTCTAGGAATGATACGGATTCCAGACCACGTCAGGTAATCTTCAGGGTCCTGGATTTCCAAGATAAAGTCAGATTGCTATCGGCATACAGGAAGAAGCAACCATTATCCTATGAGCATCATAAACTGTTTCTCTTTCAGGACTACTCGGCTGTGGTGACAGCCAAACGTAAAGCTTTTCATCCCGCATGTGCCATGTTGGTGGATAAAGGTATCCGTTTTAGGCTTCAATTCCCTGCAATTCTACAGTTTTCTTTGAATGGGAAAAACTGGATCTTTGCGGAGCCAGAAAAGGCTTTGCAGCATCTTCAAGCAGATAGTCAAGCTGCAGTGCAGATCCCAGACAAGACCTGAATGCAATTGAAGTTTTTCACCACTTAGTCACCTAGAAGGGTGGCTTCGCTTTTGTTCGCTTTTGTTGTCTGACTCATAGTGTTGAGTTTTATTTTGTTGAAATATTAATCTCCTTTCTCCAAACAGGTTCACGCTCATATCTCCTTTGAGCATGGTTCCTTGCGGGGTTATTGTTAAGGGTGGGGTGGGTGAGTTCCTACATATGTTCATCGCACCTTTTTGTTGATGTGACCTCTACTCCCACTCGCTGGGATGGGTGTGGGGTCCATACACATCTGATATTATTTGGGAAGATTACACCACGTTCTGGTATAGGTTAAATGATAGATAATAGCAGTACTTCTTTGTCCACAATGCATTCATTATATTGGTGCTCTTGGAATGTGAATGGCCTAAACACTCCAGTCAAGAGGAAAAAGGTTATGCATTACTTACAACGCTTTAACTTTCATAGTCTTTTTACAGGAAACCCATTGGGTGAGGGATAAGCATCCATCTTTATTTAGTAAAAAAATACACATTGTACGCTGAGGCATCATATTCCAAAAAACAGAGGGGGGTGGCGATACTTATCAATAAAGGTCTTAATTATGATATTTTGGACACCTGGGAGGACCCAATGGGGAGAATTTTAATAGTCAATATAAAAATAGAAGGAGTTTGCTATAATTTGGTAAATATTTACACACCTAATGGTCCAGACTCGCAGTTTCAAACCCAGTTGTTCCCTAAATTGGCGGGTTGGGACACAACCAATCTGATAATTGAGGGGGGGATTTTAATGAGGCACATGATATATCTATGGATAGATCAGGATCACACAGTCATGGAGCTACAATACACGAAGGTCTCATCCAGAGGCTGATGGACCACTTGGGGCTGACAGATGTATGGAGGTGGCAGCATCACACTGATAAGGATTTCTCGCAATACTCTCATGTTCATAACACTCATGCAAGATTAGACTATTGGTTACTGGGATTATCTATGGTGGCCCTTGTTCTGTCGACATATCTTGGATATTCAGAAGTCTGACCACGCCCCGGTGGTTTTCAACTCTAGATTGGTAATTCCGGCACGTAAGGACAGGAGATGGTGGTTCCCCTCTTATTTATATTCGTCCGATGATTTTAAGGCCTATTTGCAGATGCCGTGGAATACATACAAAGAGGACAATAGGGAGCATTGTACTGACCCTCATTTATTTTGGGCTGCCTCTAAGGCAGTTTTAAGGGGACAAGTAATCTCTTATGTTGGGAATAAAAGTAAAAAATTATTAGAGGCCACGTTGGCTGCTCAGGAAGAACTGACCCAGGCATATAAAAATGTTAAACGTTCTAATAACCCCAGAAATAAACAGAAATTCATAGAGGTCAAAGAGGCAGCCGAAAACATTGAGCACGAGAGAGCGCTGTATAGTCTAGACTATCAAAAACACAAATATTTTAAATGGAGGAACAGGCCGGGGAGGTTACTGGCCTCTCTCACTAAACCTTTCAGACAAGCAACTAGGATTACCAGGATTCGTAACCAAAATGGCATAGCTATAACGGATAATGAACAAATAGAGGAATTCAGACAATTTTTGAGTCCTTGTATGCAGATGGGGGAGAGGAGATTTCAGAGGCATCGGGTTTCTTCGGGGATGGGGTGGCTCCTGGTATTACGGAGGACCAAAGAAACTTGCTTACTTCACATATTACCATTACGGAGGTCCTGTCAGCCATTTCTACTCTTAAGATTTCTAAGGAACCAGGTCCAGACGGGTTTAGTGGAGAATATTATAAAATCTTAGGCCCATGGGTAGGTCCACATCTAGTTGAGTTATTTAATGGAATTATGGAAAAAGGTTATATTCCAGACAGATTTAATGAGGCTTGTATCATTATGCTTCCTAAGCCTGGGAAGGATCCACTGCAGGTGGAGGGATACCGCCCAATCTCACTGCTCAATGCAGATTTTAAACCAGGGTTCAGTAAATTATTCCTGAGTTAATTTCACCACATCAGATGGGGTTTCATAGAATCATAGAAATGGAAAGGACCTCCTGGGCCATCTGGTCCAACCCCCTGCTCAAAGCAGGATTCGCTAAATCATCCCAGTCAGATGTCTGTCCAGCCTCTGTTTGAAGACTTCCATTGAAGGAGAACTCACCACTTCTCGTGGCAGCTTGTTCCACTCATTGATCACTCTAACTGTCAAAAAGTTTTTTCTAATATCTAATCTGTGTCTCCTCCCATTCAGTTTCATCCCATTGCTTCTAGTCTTTCCTTGTGCAAATGAGAATAAAGTTGATCCTTCTACAATGTGACAGCCCTTTAGATATTTGTAGACAGCTATTAAGTCTCCTCTCAGTCTTCTCTTTTTCAAACTAAACATTCCCAAATCCTGCAACCTTTCCTCATAAGACAGGGTTTGCAGACCGGTCACCATTCTGGTCGCTCTTTTCTGAACTTGCTCCAGTTTGTTGATGTCTTTTTTAAAAAGTGGTGCCCAAAACTGGACACAATATTCCAAATGAGGTCTGACCAAAGAGGAGTAGAGGGAAATAATGACTTCACGTGATCTAGACTGTATGCTTCTGTTAATACATCCTAGAATTGCATTTGCCTTTTTTGCTGCTGCATCACACTGTTGACTCATATTCAGTCTGTGATCTATTAGTATACCCAAGTCTTTTTCACATGTGCTGTTGCTTAGCCCTATTCCTCCCATTCTGTATATGCTTTTTTCATTTTTTATTGCCCAGATGTAGTACTTTGCATTTTTCCCTGTTAAAAACCATTCTGTTAGTTGCTGCCCACTGCTCCAGTTTATTTATATCTTTTTGAATCCTCTCTCTTCTCTAGTATTAGCTATCCCTCCTAGCTTTGTGTCATCAGCAAATTTAATCAGTTTACCCACAATTCCTTCATCTAAATCATTGATAAAGATGTTGAACAATACAGGGCCCAGGACAGAGCCCTCTGGACCCCACTTGACACATTCTTCCAACTGGATTTGCAGCCATTTACGACCACTCTTTGACTCTGATCACTAAGCCAGTTATGAATCCACCTAACAGTTGCCTTGTCCATTCCATACTTAGTCATTATTTCAATAAGGATTGTATGAGATACTTTGTCAAATGCTTTGCTGAAGTCAAGATATACTATATCTACAGTATTTCCTTGATCCACCCAATCAGTGATTCCGTCATAGAAGAAAATTAAGTTAGTTTGACATGACTTATTAGTTACAAACCCATGCTGACTCTGTTTAATCACTTCATTCTTATCCAGGTACTGACATACAGTACATGTTGTTTAATAATCTGTTCAAAGATCTTTCCTGGTATAGAAGTCAGACTCACCGGCCTATAGTTGCCTGGGTCCACCTTCTTCCCCTTTTTGAAGATAGGAACAACATTTGCTCTTCTCCAGTCTTCTGGGACTTCTCCTGTTCTCCAAGAATTTTCAAAGATTATGGAGAGGGGTTCAAAAATTTCTTCTGCTATCTCCTTCAGTACTCTGGGGTGTAATTCATCTGGACCTGGAGACTTGAATTCATTTAGGTTAGCTAATTTTTTCCTCACCATTTTTCTGTTTATAGATATCCTGGATTCCTCTATTCCCTTAATAGGACGGTGAAGAACAGTTGATATTACATTTCCTTTCTGAGAGAAAACAGATACAAAATAGGAATTTAAAAGTTCGGCCTTCTCAACATCCTGTCTTACCATTTCATCATTTTCATCCTGTAAAAATCCTATAGCATCTTTGACTTTTCTTTTACTTTTGACATATCCCCAAAATCCTTTATTATTGCTTTTGACATCTCTTGCAAGCCTCAATTCATTTTCAGCTTTAGCTAATCTGATTTGTGCCCTGCAGGTTCTGCAGACAGCATTATATTCTTCTTTAGATATGCCTCCCTCTTTCCATTTTATAAACATTTTTTTCTTCCTTTTTAGCATGTGCTTAAGTTCTGTGTTCATCCATCCTGGTTTCCTTAAATGCTTCCTATTCTTCCCTCTTTTCGGAATTGTTAACAATTGTGCTTTGAGAATTTCACTTTTCAAGATTTCCCATCCTTCCTGGACATTTTTGTCTTTAAGGATATCCAGCCATTGGATCCCTCCAATTCTCTTTCTGAATCCCTTAAAATCTGCCTTTCTGAAATCTAACCTTGACGTCTGAGTCTTCACAGGTCTTCCTCCTCTAGTTATCCAAAATTCTAAAATAGCATGGTCGCTACCTCCTAGGGTCCCAGCCACTTTTACCTCCTCACTTTTGTACATGGAAAATCGATAACCTATAATATAAGAACAGCAATAGGCACTATATCTAGTTGTAGAGTCAATAAAGGCAGGAGAAGCATAGTGGTGGGTCTTGATGCAGATAAGGCCTTTGATAAAGTTTCCTGGAATTATTTATATAAGCTGTTAGAGGGTTTGGGTTATGGTTCTGCAATGCTATTAAATTATTATATAGGGACCCCACATCTAGGCTTTTTATAAACAACACTTTATCGGAGCCCTTTGCCATTCAGAGGGGTACGAGGCAGGGATGCCCACTGTCCCCATTATTGTTTAATTTAGCATTAGATACCTTGTTGAGAACTCTTCAAACTATGCCGGATTTCCATGGGATTCCTACAGGGAGCACGGAAACAAAATTATTGGCTTTTGCAGATGATATTTTACTATTTCTTGCCAACCCAACACAAGCTATCCCAACCATAATCTCAACAGTTTAAGAATTTGGACATCTTACTGGCTTTAAAATTAATTATAATAAGTCAGAAGCAATAGCGATATTCAGGGCGGGCAGAATAGATGAGAGCTGGTTCTCCTTTCAATGGAGGAGTGGGTCAATTGGATATCTAGGCATCAGACTTCCAGCAGATCCACATAAATTGTATTGCCTTAATTATGGACCCATTATTAATAAGGTTACTAGCCTCCTCAACTCCTGGAAACATTTCATTTTGTCTTTTACAGGGAAATGTCACTTAATTAAAATGATAATTTTTCCTAAATTATTATATTTATTTCAAACATTACCACTTATGTTATCAAAATCGGACATTAGCCTTTTGAATAGGACATTTCGACAGTTTATATGGGTAGTGGGGGGGGGGGTTGTTCACGTATTGGGTTATGTAAATTACAACTCCCAAGATCTGAGGGGGGCATTAACTTCCCAGATATTGTCCGATATAACATAGCGGCCAATTTACGATATGTAATAGATTGGATGGGGGGGGGGGGGGGGACATCCCACTTCGCCAATACTCATCTAGAGGGGCAGATTTACCCACATATTTCATTAATGGCCTTGTTACATCTGACTAACGAGGAACTCCCTGATGAAACTAGAGATCATCCAATATTGTGGCAAACTATTCTGTCTTGGAGAAGAGAGAGTAAATTGTGTAATTTGAATGGTAGACTGTCACCTTTCCAGCCTTTTCTGGGTAACCCATTGTTTTTGGAAGGTAAACCGCCAAAAGTTTATAAAACTATGGCGCAACAAAAATGCGTTCTTGGGGTGGATCTATTAGACCATAGTTTCTCTATGATCACTTTTGACGAGGCAGTATCCCGTTATCCCATATTTGAAGGACGGCCGTTCTTATTCCTGCAAGCACGCAGTCTGGTTTTTAGGTTTATAGTTAGCAGACGGAGTGAGGGTTTGGGCGATAAATTGGATATCCTTCTCAGAAAGGGCAGGGCTCACTTGGTGTCTTGGCGAGATGGGTATGGGACATGGAAGGTATGGAGGTGGGAGATATATTAGAAGCTACTGAGACACAAAAGGAAAGTTTATCCATATAATAGTTATACAGATATGGCCATATTATTGCTACATAGGGCTTATATTCCCCCGTACGTCCAATCAAGAATGTCTCCCACAAATTTATATCAATGTGTAAAATGTGGTCTACATCAGGCTTCCCCAACTCCAGTCCTCAAGGCCCATCAACAGGTCATGTTTTCAGGATTTGCTTAGTATTGCCCAGGTGATAATTGCATCACCTGTAAAATACAATACTGACATTTTCCATCATATGTGGGGTTGTCCAAAAATTAAAAAGTAATGGCGTGATATCCACTCTGAATTGCAACAATTAAATGGTTTTGAGTTCCCTCTTACCCCACAATGGGCTATTTTTAATATCCTAGAGGAGACCCAAAGAGTATTACCAAAGCACACCAAAGCCATGTTAGTGATTTGGGCCTCAGGAGTAAGGAAAAGTATATTACATCAATGGCTACACTCAAATGTTCCGTCAAAATCGTTAATATTGACAAAAATTCATTTTCTGTTTAAAATTGACTGGTTGGAAACCTTGACCAACAAAGAAAAATTAAGTTCTTCACCAGATGGTCATTTTTTGTTCAATCCTTGGATACAGAATCTAGGAACAGACTTAAGAAGCAATTTGAGAGCACCAGATGGTACCTGCTACAAAGCATCAGTGGACACGCACCAATTTAAGGAATCCTTTCAAATGATGACTATTGTAGGAAGAGGGGGGGGGGAGGTGGGATTTTGGCTTAATGTCATAAATATATTGTAACTGTGTGTACCTTTTTCTTGTTAAAATTGTTAAATTAATAAAAATAGTTTTAAAAAAAAATAAATAAAAAGTAGTCATATTCTCACCTTTCGACGGTGAGAGTAAAAAGTTGGTCACACTTGTCAAGCGCTATGCTTGACAAGTGTGACCAACCTGTCAATCACATTTCCAAGCGAAGCTTGAAAATCGCTTGGAATGTGCAAGCATTCCGCAAAGGAAAAACGCTTGCAAGACGCTTGTTTTTCGCAGGAAAAATGCATGCGAATTCGCATGCGTTTTACATGCGGTGGGAGTTGCGTATATGCTGGGGACATTTTCGCAGCATTTCTGCAACGTGGGCACATAGCCTGAGGATATTGGGGTCTTTATCTGCTACTGTCCTGGTGGGATTTACTCGGTAAAGTGCTGGAATCACTTTCTCCCAAACGGTTAAATGGCGTCTGTAACTTCAATGTCTTTCCATGAAGCTTCTTCTCTGAACTTTCTTCCTCTGTTTTCTGCCGTATTTCTATTACTCTCCAGAATCAGGAATGTATTAAGTCCTATAGAAACTGCGGAGAAAGAATAATTTCTAATTCTGTGTTTCCAGGATTCTTCTTGTGGTAATTGGCTGCGATATCCCCTATGCAATAGATTTCTAATATTAATGCGCCAGCAATGGGGAATCTCCACATCCCTCCACCCGCAGAGCCACACTCCACATAGAGAATAATGGGGCCTCCGGCACCGACCTCCACCCGCAGAGCCGCACTCCACATAGAGAATAATGGAGCCTCCGGCACCAACCTCCACCCGCAGAGCCACACTCCACATAGAGAATAATGGAGCCTCCAGCACCGACCTCCACCCGCAGAGCCGCACTCCACATAGAGAATAATGGAGCCTCCGGCACCGACCTCCACCCACAGAGCCACACTCCACATAGAGAATAATGGAGCCTCCAGCACCGACCTCCATCCGCAGAGCCGCACTCCACAGAGAATAATGGAGCATCGGCACCGACCTCCACCCGCAGAGCCACACTCCACATAGAGAATAATGGAGCCCCCAGCACCGACCTCCACCCGCAGAGCCGCACTCCACATAGAGAATAATGGAGCCTCCGGCACCTACCTCCACCCGCAGAGCCGCACTCCACATAGAGAATAATGGAGTCTCCGGCACCGACCTCCACCCGCAGAGCCACACTCCACATAGAGAACAATGGAGCCTCCAGCACCGACCTCCACCCGCAGAGCCGCACTCCACATAGAGAATAATGGAGCCTCCAGCACCGACCTCCACCCTCAGAGCCGCACTCCACATAGAGAATAATGGAGCCTCCAGCACCGACCTCCACCCTCAGAGCCGCACTCCACATAGAGAATAATGGAGCCTCCAGCACCGACCTCCACCCGCAGAGCCGCACTCCACATAGAGAATAATGGAGTCTCCGGCACCGACCTCCACCCGCAGAGCCACACTCCACATAGAGAACAATGGAGCCTCCAGCACCGACCCCCACCTGCAGAGCCGCACTCCACATAGAGAATAATGGAGCCAACGGCACCAACCTCCACCCGCAGAGCCGCACTCCACATAGAGAATAATGGAGCCACCGGCACCAACCTCCACCCGCAGAGCCGCACTCCACATAGAGAATAATGGAGCCACCGGCACCAACCTCCACCCGCAGAGCCGCACTCCACATAGAGAATAATGGAGCCTCCGGCACCTACCTCCACCCGCAGAGCTGCACTCCACATAGAGAATAATGGAGCCTCCGGCACCGACCTCCACCCGCAGAGCCGCATAGAGAATAATGGAGCCTCCAGCACCGACCTCCACCCGCACTCCACATAGAGAATAATGGAGCCTCCAGCACCGACCTCCACATAGTGAATAATGGAGCCTCCAGCACCTACCTCCACCTGCAGAGCCGCACTCCACATAGAGAATAATGGAGCCTCCGGCACCGACCTCCACCCGCAGAGCCGCACCCCACATAGAGAATAATGGAGCCTCCAGCACCGACCTCCACCCGCACTCCACATAGAGAATAATGGAGCCTCCAGCACCGACCTCCACCCGCAGAGCCGCACTCCACATAGAGAATAATGGAGCCTCCAGCACCGACCTCCACCCGCAGAGCCGCACTCCACATAGAGAATAATGGAGCCTCCGGCACCGACCTCCACCCGCAGAGCCGCACTCCACATAGAGAATAATGGAGCCTCCGGCACCGACCTCCACCCGCAGAGCCACACTCCACATAGAGAATAATGGAGCCTCCAGCACCGACCTCCACCCGCAGACCCGCACTCCACATAGAGAATAATGGAGCCTCCACCACCGACCTCCACTCGCAGAGCCGCACTCCACGTTAAGAATAATGGAGCCTCCACCACCAACCTCCACCCACAGAGCCGCACTCCACATAGAGAATAATGGAGCCTCCGGCACCGACCTCCACCCGCATTCCACATATAGAATAATGGAGCCACCAGCACCGACCTCCACCCGCAGAGCCGCACTCCACATAGAGAATAATGGAGCCTCCAGCACCAACCTCCACCCGCAGAGCCGCACTCCACATAGAGAATAATGGAGCCTCCGGCACCGACCTCCACCCGCAGAGCCACATAGAGAATAATGGAGCCTCCGGCACCGACCTCCACCCGCAGAGTCGCACTCCACATAGAGAATAATGGAGCCTCTGGCACCAACCTCCACCCGCACTCTACATAGAGAGTAATGGAGCCTCCAGCACCGACCTCCAACAGCACTCCACATAGATAATAATGGAGCCTCCAGCACCGACCTCCACATAGAGAATAATGGAGCCTCCGGCACCCACCTCCACATAGAGAATAATGGAGCCTCCAGCACCGACCTCCACCCGCAGAGCCGCACTCCATATAGAGAATAATGGAGCCTCCAGCACCGACCTCCACCCGCAGAGCCGCACTCCACATAGAGAATAATGGAGCCTCCGGCACCGACCTCCACCAGCAGAGCCGCACTCCACATAGAGAATAATGGAGCCTCCGGCACCGACCTCCACCCGCAGAGCCGCACCCCACATAGAGAATAATGGAGCCTCCAGCACCGACCTCCACCCACAGAGCTGCACTCCACATAGAGAATAATGGAGCCTCCAGCACCGACCTCCACCCACAGAGCTGCACTCCACATAGAGAATAATGGAGCCTCCACCACCAACCTCCACCCGCAGAGCCGCACTCCACGTAGAGAATAATGGAGCCTCCACCACCGACCTCCACCCGCACTCCACATAGAGAATAATGGAGCCTCCAGCACCGACCTCCACCCGCAGAGCCGCACTCCACATAGAGAATTATGGAGCCTCCGGCACCGACCTCCACCCGCAGAGCCGCACTCCACATAGAGAATAATGGAGCCTCCAGCACCGACCTCCACCCGCAGAGCCGCACTCCACATAGAGAATAATGGAGCCTCCAGCACCGACCTCCACCCGCAGAGCTGCACTCCACATAGAGAATAATGGAGCCTCCGGCACCGACCTCCACCCGCAGAGCCGCACTCCACATAGAGAATAATGGAGCCTCCGGCACCGACCTCCACCCGCAGAGCCACACTCCACATAGACAATAATGGAGTCTCCAGCACCGACCTCCACCCGCAGAGCCGCACTCCACATAGAGAAAAATGGAGCCTCCAGCACCGACCTCCACCCGCAGAGCCGCACTCCACATAGAGAATAATGGAGCCTCCGGCACCGACCTCCACCCGCAGAGCCGCACTCCACATACAGAATAATGGAGCCTCCAGCACCGACCTCCACCCGCAGAGCCGCACTCCACATAGAGAATAATGGAGCCTCCGGCACCGACCTCCACCCGCAGAGCCACACTCCACATAGAGAATAATGGAGCCTCCAGCACCGACCTCCACCCGCAGAGCCGCACTCCACATAGAGAATAATGGAGCCTCCAGCACCGACCTCCACCCGCAGAGCCGCACTCCACATAGAGAATAATGGAGCCTCTGGTACCGACCTCCACCCGCAGAGCCGCACTCCACAGAGAATAATGGAGCCTCCGGCACCGACCTCCACCCGCAGAGCCGCACTCTACAGAGAATAATGGAGCCTCCAGCACCGACCTCCACCCGCAGAGCCGCACTCCACATAGAGAATAATGGAGCCTCCGGCACCGACCTCCACCCGCAGAGCCGCACTCCACATAGAGAATAATGGAGCCTCCGGCACCGACCTCCACCCGCAGAGCCGCACTCCACATAGAGAATAATGGAGCCTCCGGCACCGACCTCCACCCGCAGAGCCGCACTCCACATAGAGAATAATGGAGCCTCCGGCACCGACCTCCACCCGCAGAGCCACACTCCACATAGAGAATAATGGAGCCTCCGGCACCGACCTCCACCCGCAGAGCCGCACTCCACATACAGAATAATGGAGCCTCCAGCACCGACCTCCACCCGCAGAGCCGCACTCCACATAGAGAATAATGGAGCCTCCGGCACCGACCTCCACCCGCAGAGCCGCACTCCACATAGAGAATAATGGAGCCTCCGGCACCGACCTCCACCCGCAGAGCCGCACTCCACATACAGAATAATGGAGCCTCCAGCACCGACCTCCACCCGCAGAGCCGCACTCCACATAGAGAATAATGGAGTCTCCAGCACCGACCTCCACCCGCAGAGCCGCACTCCACATACAGAATAATGGAGCCTCCAGCACCGACCTCCACCCGCAGAGCCGCACTCCACATAGAGAATAATGGAGCCTCCGGCACCGACCTCCACCCGCAGAGCCGCACTCCACATACAGAATAATGGAGCCTCCAGCACCGACCTCCACCCGCAGAGCCGCACTCCACATAGAGAATAATGGAGCCTCCGGCACCGACCTCCACCCGCAGAGCCGCACTCCACATACAGAATAATGGAGCCTCCAGCACCGACCTCCACCCGCAGAGCCGCACTCCACATAGAGAATAATGGAGCCTCCGGCACCGACCTCCACCCGCAGAGCCGCACTCCACATAGAGAATAATGGAGCCTCCGGCACCGACCTCCACCCGCAGAGCCGCACTCCACATAGAGAATAATGGAGCCTCCGGCACCGACCTCCACCCGCAGAGCCACACTCCACATAGAGAATAATGGAGCCTCCAGCACCGACCTCCACCCGCACTCCACATAGAGAATAATGGAGCCTCCACCACCGACCTCCACCCGCAGAGCCGCACTCCACGTAGAGAATAATGGAGCCTCCACCACCAACCTCAACCCACAGAGCCGCACTCCACATAGAGAATAATGGAGCCTCCGGCACCTACCTCCACCCGCAGAGCCGCACTCCACATAGAGAATAATGGAGCCTCCGGCACCGACCTCCACCCGCAGAGCCACATAGAGAATAATGGAGCCTCCGGCACCGACCTCCACCCGCAGAGTCGCACTCCACATAGAGAATAATGGAGCCTCCGGCACCAACCTCCACCCGCAGAGCCGCACTCCACATAGAGAATAATGGAGCCTCCAGCACCGACCTCCAACAGCACTCCACATAGATAATAATGGAGCCTCCAGCACCGACCTCCACCCGCAGAGCCGCACTCCACGTAGAGAATAATGGAGCCTCCAGCACCGACCTCCACATAGAGAATAATGGAGCCTCCGGCACCCACCTCCACATAGAGAATAATGGAGCCTCCAGCACCGACCTCCACCCGCAGAGCCGCACTCCATATAGAGAATAATGGAGCCTCCAGCACCGACCTCCACCCGCAGAGCCGCACTCCACATAGAGAATAATGGAGCCTCCGGCACCGACCTCCACCTGCAGAGCCGCACTCCACATAGAGAATAATGGAGCCTCCGGCACCGACCTCCACCCGCAGAGCCGCACCCCACATAGAGAATAATGGAGCCTCCAGCACCGACCTCCACCCACAGAGCTGCACTCCACATAGAGAATAATGGAGCCTCCAGCACCGACCTCCACCCACAGAGCTGCACTCCACATAGAGAATAATGGAGCCTCCACCACCAACCTCCACCCGCAGAGCCGCACTCCACGTAGAGAATAATGGAGCCTCCACCACCGACCTCCACCCACATATAGAATAATGGAGCCTCCGGCACCGACCTCCACCCGCACTCCACATAGAGAATAATGGAGCCTCCAGCACCGACCTCCACCCGTAGAGCCGCACTCCACATAGAGAATTATGGAGCCTCCGGCACCGACCTCCACCCGCAGAGCCGCACTCCACATAGAGAATAATGGAGCCTCCAGCACCGACCTCCACCCGCAGAGCCGCACTCCACATACAGAATAATGGAGCCTCCAGCACCGACCTCCACCCGCAGAGCCGCACTCCACATAGAGAATAATGGAGCCTCCGGCACCGACCTCCACCCGCAGAGCCGCACTCCACATAGAGAATAATGGAGCCTCCGGCACCGACCTCCACCCGCAGAGCCACACTCCACATAGAGAATAATGGAGCCTCCAGCACCGACCTCCACCCGCACTCCACATAGAGAATAATGGAGCCTCCACCACCAACCTCAACCCACAGAGCCGCACTCCACATAGAGAATAATGGAGCCTCCGGCACCTACCTCCACCCGCAGAGCCGCACTCCACATAGAGAATAATGGAGCCACCGGCACCGACCTCCACCCGCAGAGCCACATAGAGAATAATGGAGCCTCCGGCACCGACCTCCACCCGCAGAGTCGCACTCCACATAGAGAATAATGGAGCCTCCGGCACCAACCTCCACCCGCAGAGCCGCACTCCACATAGAGAATAATGGAGCCTCCAGCACCGACCTCCAACAGCACTCCACATAGATAATAATGGAGCCTCCAGCACCGACCTCCACCCGCAGAGCTGCACTCCACATAGAGAATAATGGAGCCTCCAGCACCGACCTCCACATAGAGAATAATGGAGCCTCCGGCACCCACCTCCACATAGAGAATAATGGAGCCTCCAGCACCGACCTCCACCCGCAGAGCCGCACTCCATATAGAGAATAATGGAGCCTCCAGCACCGACCTCCACCCGCAGAGCCGCACTCCACATAGAGAATAATGGAGCCTCCGGCACCGACCTCCACCCGCAGAGCCGCACTCCACATAGAGAATAATGGAGCCTCCAGCACCGACCTCCACCCGCAGAGCTGCACTCCACATAGAGAATAATGGAGCCTCCGGCACCGACCTCCACCCGCAGAGCCGCACTCCACATAGAGAATAATGGAGCCTCCGGCACCGACCTCCACCCGCAGAGCCACACTCCACATAGAGAATAATGGAGTCTCCGGCACAGACCTCCACCCGCAGAGCCGCACTCCACATAGAGAAAAATGGAGCCTCCAGCACCGACCTCCACCCGCAGAGCCACACTCCACATAGAGAATAATGGAGTCTCCGGCACAGACCTCCACCCGCAGAGCCGCACTCCACATAGAGAAAAATGGAGCCTCCAGCACCGACCTCCACCCGCAGAGCCACACTCCACATAGAGAATAATGGAGCCTCCGGCACCGACCTCCACCCGCAGAGCCACACTCCACATAGAGAATAATGGAGCCTCCAGCACCGACCTCCACCCGCAGAGCCGCACTCCACATAGAGAATAATGGAGCCTCTGGTACCGACCTCCACCCGCAGAGCCGCACTCCACAGAGAATAATGGAGCCTCCAGCACCGACCTCCACCCGCAGAGCCGCACTCCACAGAGAATAATGGAGCCTCCAGCACCGACCTCCACCCACAGAGCCGCACTCCACATAGAGAATAATGGAGCCTCCGGCACCGACCTCCACTCGCAGAGCCGCACTCCACATAGAGAATAATGGAGCCTCCGTCACCGACCTCCACCCGCAGAGCCGCACTCCACATACAGAATAATGGAGCCTCCAGCACCGACCTCCACCCGCAGAGCCGCACTCCACATAGAGAATAATGGAGTCTCCAGCACCGACCTCCACCCGCAGAGCCGCACTCCACATATATGGCTTTTCTGTGCGCACAGGACCTGTGATGAGGTCACAGGAGGGGAGGAGTCAGGGGTCATATGATCAGGGGCCTCAGTGTATGCAGGACTCTGCTGTGCTGGTTGTCATGGTGCTGGATGAGGGGAAGTTTCTGTGTCGGGTCAGGAGGGGTTTACAGTGTAGGTGTGGCAGAGCTGTGTGTGTATGAGGTGTACAGAGCGGATGACGTCACATTTACATCATTCTTATCTATGGGAATAACAGATGGACAGAACTGGAGAGGTGAGGACTCTGGGAATGTCTGTAGTGAGATTTATTAATGTGTCTCTCCATAACCAGGATTACACAGTAGTGAAGAAGACCTCTAGTGAGCGCTGTCAGGACCCTGTGTCTGAGGCATGGGGAAGACCCATGAGCCCAATCACTGGTGTTAGATTTGGCAGAGCGCACCAATTAAGAAATAAGGATGAGGTGCGTTTGCAACTCGGGGTCCACCGTGCGGCGATGGAGAAACCGCAGCTAGCACAATGGCGGAGCAAGGCTGCAAGAAAACACTTAAAGCACACGGAGTTAAATGTCACTCAGTGTGCACAGAGCGCAAAGTAACAAGCTCTGTTACACCACAGAGCGGGACTATGAAGCAAAGCAAAAAGGACTATACCCTGTTACACTGCACAGGCATATAGAAAAATACTAATTGGGGTCTCTATAACTTAACCCCCAGGGAAGACTAAGCTGGTGGTTGACCCTGCTCTGACACACGGTGTGCTTGAGGATGCCCGATGCAGATGCTAAATTCAAGCTTTAGTTCCCACCCTACACTGCCTGTCTAGACCAACACTCACAGTTCTATTAGCGGCACACGGGGTGGTAAAGTAGCCACCATACACATGATACTAGTGCTCAGGCGAGCGCCATTGAGAGCTTTTTATACCTTGCTCAAGTCCAGACAGACAGGACCTTGCCTGTGGACCAATCTGAAGCTGCCACATCATCAGAGCACCTGTTGTCCGAGCAACAATGGGAAGGCACAATATCATGGACATGCTGTGTAGGATGAAATCTGGACTTAGGCTCCAGAGCACAGTAAACTAGTAGTCACCATAAGCTTAACTGGAGGGCCAGCAGTAACTACACCTGCATCATGAGTATGGGCAGGGCGCCGGGAACGAAGTCTGTGCTGAGCAGTTATCCCAGCGGCTGATCCTGCGTGGAAGACCACAGCACCAGATAAGGCTTGAGATGCGTCCCGTGCAGCGGGAGAATCCCGGCACCTAACAACGGGGCCTTCACCTCACCCCCTGATACATGAGGCCATCAATGACCAGAAGATCCTAGAATTCACCTAAAGATTATTGATTTTGATTGAGCGTAGCCACATGTGTCTGAGGTGTACGGAGCGGAGCCATGGGCGTATGGAGCAGACTTGTGTGTGTATGAAGCAGAGCCGCACATGTTCGAGGTGTACAGAGAGGACCTGCGCATGTTTGAAGCAGAGCTGTGCATGTACGTGGTGTATGGAGCAGATCCATGTTTGTACGAGGTGTACAAAGCTAAACCATGTGTGTATAAGGTGTACAAACAGATCCATGTGCGTATGAGATGTACAGAGCAGAGCTGTGACTATGACCAGATTTTGGGGGCTAAATGGCTTTCTATACTTGACATTAGAGGGGCTGACTGTTTGATACGCATCAAGAAGGTTGAAGAGTAGGGATGTACAAATCCAAACAGTAAAGTTTGGAGTCCGTATTGAACACCTACTGTTTAGGCATGGACTTCACCAGGTAGTCCGTTTTACTGTTTGGTTTTAGCACCCTGAACATTGGGAGTTTCTTGCGCTGTCATGCAGATGCGACTTTAATTTGCGGTAAGATTAATACCACCCTTCTGAGCACTGCGGCTCCCTCGCTATCAGATGACCACGTGTCACGACGCCGTCGGACTCGGGGGCTGGTGTTCCGGCCTCGGCCACTAGGAGGCGCCGGACTGTCACGTCACCGTCAGACTCGGGGGCTGTTGTTCCTGCCTCGGCCACTGGGAGGCGCCAGACTGTCGTCGTCGGACTCGGGGGCTGCTGTTCCTGCCTTGGCCACTGGGAGGCGCCGGACTCTTTCGACTGGTGTTGCCAGCAATAGGAGGGCTAGGTCCTCATGTGGGTCCGCTCCTTTGACGCATGCCTCTGTCATTGAGCATCGCCGTGTTTCTCCCATGGGTGATGGTGGTGACAGAGAAGGGGCTCCTGCGCAGGCATCTGGTGGGCGCAGGCTCCGCTCCTCTGTCCGAGGTGAAGGGGTTGGTGCATCGCCATCTGGCCTGGTTCTGGGGGTGGTCTAGATGAGGTCATCAGAATGTGAGCCTGTGAGGGATAGCCTTATCCTTCAAATACTTTGGGGCCTGTCCTGCAGGCCGCCAGATATAGCCTTGGTTTCCCCAGTGTGCTAGTGTTGTATTTGCTATTTTTGACTCTGACCTTAAGCCTGGATTTCTGACCCTTCTACAGCCTGCCGATTTTGTACCTCTGCTATTCTCCCGGTTTTTTGACTCTGACCGTAAAGGGAATCTGTCACCCCTTTTTTGAGATATCATATAATGATATCATTCAATTGTGTGTCACATAAGGATTCTCTTAGTACTTTTGCTTCCCCCTGACCCCGCACCTTTCATGCATAAATACCTTTTTTAGATCGGTTCAGATGTATGTAAACTGCTGCAGTCCGGTCTGATGGGCGGGGCTTATTCACCTGCTCCCCCCTCTCTGTCTTGCTCTACGCAAGAAGAAATGCATAGAGCAAGACAGGGAGGGGGGGGAGCAGGTGAACAAGCCCCGCCCATCGGACCGGTCTGCGGCAGTTTACTTACATCTGAACCGATATAAAAAAGGTATTTATGCATGAAAGGTGCGAGGTCAGGGGGAAGCAAAAGTACTAAGAGAATCCTTATGTGACATACAATTGAATGATATCTCAAAAAAGGGGTGACCGATTCCCTTTAAACCTGGATTTCTGACCCTTCTACAGCCTGACGATTTTGTACCTCTGCTATTCTTCCGGTTTTTTGACTCTGACCTTGGCCTGGACCTTTGACCCTTCTTCAGCCTGCCGATTTTGTTCCCCTGCTGCCCGCCTGGTTTAGACTTGGACTCCTGACTACGCTTTCGATCCCGTTTATTAATCCTTTTCTGGCGACCGTCCTGCTCAGGTCCGCAGCTCTCATAGGCAGCTACCTCCTGGGCTCTGCTGTAATTCCAGATCCCTGTATAGGGGTAAAGGGTCTCGTGGTCTCTCGGGGTGCTGTCTTATTTGCGGCTCAGACTCACAATTGACGGACGTCACATTATATCTGGCCCCAAAATCATTTTTATATTTATATCCAGCATATATAAAAGCATTACCTTACCTTTTTCCCTGAATTTTTTTTCTCTCCTGCCTCGCTGAGTTGATTCTGTGGCTAAAGCACCTGTTACCTGCTTCATTGCATAGCTCTGTGGAGGAACACTCCCATCATCAGGCACAAACATGCTGCATAAGCCACAGTCTGCAGCCCTCAGGGAAACAATGGATGTCAGAAGTCTTCACGCCCGTGACATCAGCCCCTGGGTAGTTCTGTTCAAGCCTTCCCAGGGGTCCAGGTATTGCCCGCAGATGCGGCCAAAGTTTTTTTACCCATCTCTCTGTCATACCTTAAGCAATCTCTGTGTTTGGAGGCTTATGTAGATAGTGGTTCTGAAGGGAACTTCATGGATTTCCTGGTAGCAAGGGATCTTGGTGTATCACTGCTAAGGATTAATGCCCCCATTAAAACCACTGCTATTAATGGCACATCTATTGTCCAGGGTGGAGTGGAGTTTGTTACTAAGGAAGTATCAATGTCATTGGGGTCATTACATGCTGAACATGGCATTTTTTGTTATTGATAATTTATTATCTGCAGTTATTCTGGGTGTACCATGGTTGCGCAAACATAATCCGGTCATAGACTGGCACCTGGGTGATATTGTGTGCTGGAGCCCACAGTGTCAGGACAACTGTATATCGCTATCAGTGAACCAAGTTAAAATCAAACCTCCCTTTATACCTTATGCATTTAAAGATTATGAGGATGTCTTTTCCATAGTGGAATCAGAGAAACTACCCCCCCACAGAGGGTACAATTCCCCCATAGACTTGATACCGGATTCTCGTCTCCCAAAGGGGAGAATATTTAATCTCTCTGGTCCAGAGCGTCAGGCCATGAGAGACTACATAGCAGACAGTTTACATAAAGGGTTTTATTAGACCATCCACCTCACCTGTTGGGGCCGGGTTCTTTTTTGTGGAAAAGATGGTGGTCTCAGACATTGCATTGATTACCGTGAGTTAAATGCAATCACTGTGAAAAACAGTATCTGCTTCCACTCATCCCTGATCTTTTTAATCAGCTGTTGGGAGCCCGTTGGTTTACTAAGCTTGACCGAGGAGCATATAATCTTGTTCGTATAAGAAAGGGACATGAGTGGAAGACCGCGTTTAACACACCCCTTGGCCACTTTGAGTACCTCGTAATGCCGTTCGGGCTCAGTAACGCACCTGCAGTGTTTCAGAATTTTGTGAACAATATCTTCAGAGACATCTGTGGGGTATATGTAGTCGATTATTTGGATGACATCTGTCATGATCCATGCTGGATCAGGACTGATAAAAAGCACAGGTAACCTTTTTTTTCCCTAAGCTGTGCTTAAGGTTGGTTTTTGCCCCTGGTGGCCATTAGGATTATTGCACTGTGGTGTCGTTTGTTCTAAGTTTGCCCCCAGTGGTGGTGAGTGTCATTGCACTCTAGTTTCGTTAGTTAAGTGCACATGATTATAATGCAGGTACGATTGCTGGATCTGCTAAAAAAGAGTCACAGGTGTTGCAATCAGTGTTGGTGATAGTGTTCATTTCAACCATCCTTGGTGGAGGAAGGAGCTAGAAAGCGTTCCTTGCCGCACTGTCTTAGCCCTGGTGTGGAAGGAATCATAGGGGATTTCCTTGTAGCTCTGACAGAGCTTGGTGGCAGTGATTCAGGAGGAGAGCTGCATGCTGGTGGTGGACTCTGTTGCCAGGAGCAAGTGCAACAGAGTAAAGCTAAGTGGTGTTTCCCCGTTTGTGTTTTTCCTTAGTGTGTATTAGTACAGGAGTGGGGCCAGTGCCTGCGCCACCCAGCTCCCTAGCAAGGGATAGGTGTAGGGTGTGCTAGGGCGACAGGTTCCTGATCTGCACCCGGTGCGGACCGGCATAGGGAACGTTAGGAGCGTTAGGGACACTGACTCAGAGGAGTGCAGGAGGTCTCCACGTCCCCTGTCCCTATCGCAGGGCCCACCGTTGTAACTGTTGTTCCCTTCCCCTTGTCTTGTTGTTTTAGTTACCGGCCTGCGAGCCATTTCACACAGGACAGTATCACGTGCCGCGTCTTGTTGTTTTAGTTACCGGCCTGCGGGTCGTGTCACACAGGACAGGTCCACGTGTCAATATCCTGATCTACTTTGCTGACCTTATAACGCACGTCCAACATGTCTGTTCTGTCCTCCAGAGACTTAGGGAGCATTCCTTATTCGCCAAACTAGAGAAATGCGTTTTCATGGCTGAGGAGGTACAGTTTCTGGGGTACATTGTGTCAGCTAAAGGGTTTCGCATGGATCCTGCCAAGATCCAACCCATTAATGAATGGGTACAACCCAAGTCTCTTAAAGCGCTGCAGCAATTTTTAGGTTTCACTATTATCCCAAATTTATTAAAGGTTTTTCGGAGATTGCCAAACCACTCACGGATTTGACTCGGAAAGGGGCAGATGTGGTTAACTGGAAGCCTGAGGCACTTCAGGCATTTTCTGTTTTAAAGGAATGTTTATCCTCTAACCTGATATTGGTTCAGCCTGAACTGGACCGCTCCTTTATTGTAGAGGTAGATGCCTCTGAATTTAGAGTAGGAGCAGTGCTATCGCAAGGCACTGCATCCCTCACTCACCTTCATCCATGTGCCTTCTTTTCCCGAAAATTCTCTTCCACTGAGAGGAATTATGATATAGAGAATCGGGAATTATTGGCAATAAAATGGGCCTTCGAGGAATGGAGCCACTTCTTCGAAGCTGCCAAACATAAGATCACCGTGATTACTGATCACAAGAACCTGACCTACTTGGAGTCAGCAAAAAGACTGAATCCTAGACAGGCAAGGTGGGCCTTGTTCTTTTCTAGATTTGATTTTGTGATCACTTTCCGACCAGGTACTAAGAATGTAAGGGCTGATGCCCTCTCTCGAAGTTTTTGCCCCTCACAGGTCGAGGACTCTGAACTGACTCCAATATTGGCCAACGGGATTGTTGTTTCGGCTGTGTCTTTGGATCTTCTGGAGGAGATTCGTAGATCCCCAGAAAAAGTCCCTGACACTACTCCTCCCCAAAATTTGTGTGTTCTGGCCACATTCCGCCTTCAAGTTCTGAAGGAATCGCATGATTCTGTCCTTGCAGGGCATCCAGGTATCAATAACACCATCAGACTTGTGACCAGGAATTTTTGGTGGCCAACTATAGTAAAGGATTGTAAGGACTATGTACTGGCTTGTGAAATCTGTGCTCGCGCTAAGTCTCATTATAATCGCCCTGCCAGCTGGCTCCAGTCCTTGCCTACCCCTGAGGGTCCTTGGACTCACATCTCCATGGACTTTATTACTGACTTACTGCTCTCAGAAGGGAAGATGTGTATCTGGGTGGTGGTGGATAGGTTCAGTAAGCAGTGTAATTTTGTTCCTCTGTCTGGACTACCTAATTCCGAAACCCTGAGCAAACTGTTCATTACTCATGTTGTACGACTGCATGGTGCTCATGTGAATATTGTGTCCGACAGGGGTACCCAGTTCGTTTTGAAATTTTGGACGGCATTCTGTAAAAGGATTGACATTGAATTGTCCTTCTCCTCTGCCTATTACCCTGAAACCAATGGTCAAACCGAGCGCACCAACCAAGCTCTTGAACAGTATCTCCGTTGTTATGTCTCTGAGCATCAGTCCGATTGGGTGGAACATCTGCTGTTAGCAGAGTTTGCCCTGAATAATCAGTACCAGGAGTCCATCAAGACTACCCCTTTTTTCTGTAATCATGGGCTGCACCCACGCTTTGGTTCATTCTCTGCTAAGATGTCAGAGCTTTCTGGGGTAGAAAGATCTACACATCAGTTAAAAACTATCTGGTCAGAAGTTAACATAAACTTAAAAGGGGCTCATGCTAAACAACCTTCTTCTGCTAACAGACGGCAATCCAAGGGGCCGCACATGGGAGTTGGAGACAAAGTCTGGCTTTCTATCAGGAATATTAGGCTTAAAGTGCCATCTGCTAAACTGGGTGCTAGGTTCATTGGTCCATATGAAATTATTGAGGTGATTAATCCAGTAGCCTTTCGTCTGAAACTCCCTCAATCATTCAAACTTCCGAATGTATTGCATAAGTCCCTTCTCAAATTGTACCTCTCTCCAATTCATCATGTCCAGTCCCCTCCTCCTCCAGTTTTGGTCGGGGGTGCCTTGGAATACGAAGTCCAGGGTATCCTTGACTCCCGCTTAGTGAGAGGATCCGTGCAGTATCTGGTGCACTGGAATGGCTACGGTCTGGAGGAAAGGTCCTGGGTCCCTGTCAGTAACGTTCATGCCAAGGGGTTGATCAGGAAGTTTCATCTCCTTCATCCCAACAAACTGGGTTTGGAGGGTCTGGAGGCCTTTCTTAGAAGGGGGGGTACTGTCACGTCGCTGTCAGACTTGGGGGCTGGTGTTCCGGCCTCGGCCACTGGGAGGCGCCGGACTGTCACGTCACCATCAGACTCGGGGGCTGCTGTTCCTGCCTCGGCCACTGGAAGGCGCCGGACTGTCGCCGTCGGACTCGGGGGTTGCTGTTCCTGCCTTGGCCACTGGGAGGCGCCGGACTCCTTCGACTGGTGGTGCCAGCAATAAGAGGGCTAGGTCCTCATGTGGGTCCGCTCCTTTGACGCATGCCTCTGTCGTTGGGCATCGCCGTGGTTCTCCCGTGGGTGACGGTGGTGACAGAGAAGGGGCTCCTGCGCAGGCATATGGTGGGTGCAGGCTCCGCTCTTCTGTCAGAGGTGAAGGGGTTGGTGCATCACCATTTGGCCTGGTTCTGGGGGCAGTCCAGATGAGGTCATCAGAATGTGAGCCTGTGAGGGATAGCCTTATCCTTCAAATACTTTGGGGCCTGTCCTGCAGGCCGCCAGATATAGTCTTGGTTTCCCCAGTGTGCTAGTGTTGTATTTGCTATTTTTGACTCTGACCTTAAGCCTGGATTTCTGACCCTTCTACAGCCTGCCGATTTTGTACCTCTGCTATTCTGCCGGTTTTTTGACTCTGACCTTAAAGGCAATCTGTCACCCTTTTTTTGCCTTTCAGCTGCCGGCATTGACATCAGGGGCTTCTCTACAGCATTCTGTAATGCTGTAGATAAGCCTCCGATGTAACCTGAAAGAGAAGAAAAACACGTTATATTATACTCATCGGGGTGGGCGGTCCGGTCCGATGGGTGTTGCGGTCTGGTCCGACGCCTCCCTTCTTCATGTGATGATGTCCTCTTCTTCCAGTCCTGTAATGGTTTCGGCGCAGGTGCACTTCTCTGCCCTGTTGAGGGCAGAGCAGAATTCTGCAGTGCGCAGGCGCCAGACCGCTCCCGATGCCTGCGCACTGCAACAGGGCAGAGCAGTGCACTTCGACGGAGCCATTACAGGACGGGAAGAAGAGGATGTCATCGCATGAAGAAGGGAGTCGCCGGACCGCAACACCCATTGGACTGGACCGCCTACCCCGGTGAGTATAATATAACGTGTTTTTCTTCTCTTTCAGGTTACATCGGAGGCTTATCTACAGCATTACAGAATGCTGTAGATAAGCCCCTGATGTCAATGCCGGCAGCTGAAAGCCAAAAAAAGGGTGATAGATTCCCTTTAAGCCTGGCTTTCTGACCCTTCTACAGCCTGATGATTTTGTACCTCTGCTATTCTCCCGGTTTTTTGACTCTGACCTTGGCCTGGACCTTTGACCCTTCTTCAGCCTGCCGATTTTGTACCCCTGCTGCCCGCCTGGTTTAGACTTGGACTCCTGACTACGCTTTCAGTCCCGTTTATTAATCCCTTTCTGGCGATCGTCCTGCTCAGGTCCGTTGCTCTCATAGACAGCTACCTCCTGGGCTCTACTGTAATTCCAGATCCCTGTATAGGGCTAAAGGATCTCGGGGTGCTGTCTTATGTGCGGCTCGGACTCACAACTGACAGACGTCACACCGCGCGAGCCAGCAGATATGATCGGATGTATAAGTTTACCTCTGGTCACTGGTGTCGGCTGATGGGACAACTACTCCCATCAGCACCCACCTGCTGCCACTAATACAAGCAACAACAGGTAGTGGCTGATGGGAGTATTCAACAGCCGGCACCTGCGCTATAAATGAATAATTTAAAAAAAAACTGTGGGTTTCCCTATATTTTTGATAAGCAGCCAGGCAAAACTCATTGCTGCGGGTGCAACCTTCAGCTGTCAGCGTTAGCAAGGCATGTTATCAAGAATAAAGTATTATTTAAATAAGTAATTTTAAAAATCGGCATGGGGTTTGACAACCAGCCAAGCTAAAGCAGACAGCTAAAGCAGACAGCTGGGGGCTGGTATTCTTAGGCTGGTAAGGGGCCATGGATACTGGCCCCCATCCCAGCCTAAAAATAGCAGCCCGCAGCGACCACAGAAAAGGCGCATCTAGTTAGATTTTTTTTTGCTTTCACAGCTCAACGTTATACACTTCTGTGAAGCAGCTAGCGTTTAAGGTGCTGACTGTACATCTAGATTTCAGGACGGGAGAAGAGAACGTCATCGCATGAAGAAGGGAGGCGCCGGATGGGATGGCGACACCCATCGGACCGGACCGCCCACCTCCGTGAGTATAATATAACGTGTTTTTCTTCTCTTTCAGGTTACATCAGAGGCTTATCTACAGTATTACAGAATGCTGTAGATAAGCCCCCGATGTCTATGCCGGCAGCTAATAGGGCAAAAAAAGGGTGACAGATTCCCTTTAAGGGATCCAGTTTCCACAATATGGTCACTTATAGGGTATTTCCTCTCTTTAGGCACATCAAGGGTTCTCCAAACGTGACATGGCGTCCACTAATGATACCAGTCACAAAGTCAAATGTCGCTACACCACCTTCTGTGCCCTATTGTGCGCCCAGACAGTAATTTTCCCCACATATGGGGTACCAGTGTGCTCAGGAGAAAATACACAACAAATTTTGCATTTCATTTTCTCCTGGTACCCTTGTGAAAATAAAAAAAAAAAATTGGGTCTAATGTAAACTTATTTGTGAAAAAAAGTTAAATGTTCATTTTTTTTCTTTGACATTCCACTTATTCCTGTGAAGCACCTGAAGAGTTAATAAACTTGTTGAATGTCATTTTGAGCACCTTGAGGGGAGCAGTTTTTACAGTTGTCACTTTGTGGTATTTTTTGTCATATAGGCCCCTCAAAGTCATTTCAAATGTGAGGTGGTCCCTAAAAAAATGGTTTTGTAAATTTGTTGATAAAAATAATAGAAGTTTCTGGTCAACTTTTAACCCTTCTAACTTCTCAACAACAAAAAGTAATGTTTCGAAAACTTTGCTGATGGAAAGTAGACATATGGGAAATCCTATTCATTAACTATTTTGCGCAACATCACTCTGAATTAAGGGCATAAAAAGTAAAAGTTTGATAATTGCGACATTTTCAAAATCTTCACCAAATTTCTGATTTTTTTCACAAATAAACCGAAGTCATATCGAAGAAATTTACCGCTATCATGAAGTACAATATGTAACAATCATATGCCGCCATATAGTAGACGTCCGGTAACTGGTGATAATTCCCTCGTGTGGGGTCTATTTGTCTCCAGAGAAATCACACGTTACATTCCACACACAACACTGTGTAGAAAAGGCAGCGCGGGGTAATTGTGCCAGTAGTGAGGGGGAATAATGGCGGGAACGTCACTGACTGAGGAGAAGTCTCCATGTAGCGTCTGCACTCCGGAGATCATGTGACCCCTGACTCCTCCCCTCCTGTGACCTCACCACAGGTCCTGCGCACAGAGCGGCCATATATGTGGCAGACACTCGCTGGATCTTCTCCTTTCTGGGCCGGTTCCTCCTGTGAGTAGTGTGACAGGAATTTTAGCAATGTGGAAGGAAAAAAATGACCATTTTACTTTTTTTCCTCACATAGATGTTACTTTAGCCCCAAATTTTCCATTTTCATAAAGGTTTCAGGAGAAATGACACCATACAATGTGTTGTGCAATGTCTCCTGAGTGCGCCGTTGCCCCATAGGCTCGGAAGGGAAGGGACGCCATTTTGGCTGGAATAGATTGCGGACGCCATGTCACATGTGAAGAGCCCCTGACAAGCCATAACAGCAGAGACCCCACAAGTGACCCCATGTTACACACTCCACCTCTGGGGGATTCATGTCGGGGAGCAGTGAGTATTCCTAACCCTCACAGTCACAGAATTGTATAACATTGAGCTGAGTAAATGAGAAATCACCATTTGTCCCACTAAATTGTTGCTTTGTCCCCAAAAGGAATAATGGGAGAAAACAAAAGCAATTTTTTTTTACACAATTTCTCCTGATGAGTCTATGAGAAACGTATTCAGCTGCCGACTCCGAGGAGGAAACTGCTTGTTGTCTGTGGCCTAAATATATAGGTTGTATTAGTAGATGTAAAGAAGAAAACTAAATACTGTAAAAGAATAAATCTCCTCATGTGTTTCCCTTATTATCTCCAGTAATTGTATTATTACACAGGATTTTTATGATGTTACATCGGCTCATCTTCTCATTCAGGTCTCTACAATATCGGATCCTCTCAGTGAAGATCTTCTATATAAGAGAATTTTCCTGATTTACCCATCAATGATGGATATGGACAGAGACAAGATGGCGGAGAGGATATTACACCTCACCCTAGAGATCCTCTTCCGGCTTACTGGAGAGGTGAGTGATTCTGATGACGTCACGTTACATCATTCTTATCTATGGGAATAACAGATGGACAGAACTGGAGAGGTGAGGACTCTGGAAATGTCTGTAGTGAGGTTTATTAATGTGTCTCTCCATAACCAGGATTACACAGTAGTGAAGAAGACCTCTAGTGAGCGCTGTCAGGACCCTGTGTCTGAGGGATGGGGAAGACCCCTGAGCCCAATCACGGGGCCTCCACCTCACCCCCTGATACATGAGGACATCAATGACCAGAAGATCCTAGAACTCACCTACAAGATGATTGAGCTGCTGACTGGAGAGGTGACACTGCTGGGAATGCTGGGACATTATACAGTAACGCTATGAAGAGATCGGGGGGATGACTGTATCATTGTATGTGTCAGGTTCCTATAAGGTGTCAGGACGTCACTGTCTATTTCTCCATGGAGGAGTGGGAGTATTTAGAAGGACACAAAGATCTGTACAAGGACGTCATGATGGAGGTTCCCCAGCCTCTCACATCACCAGGTAATAGGACTAAATACACACGGCCTACAATTAACTGTATGTAAAGAATTCAGTCCCTGTATGTGTTTCCTACAGTTCTATCCAGTAAGAGGACAACACCAGAGAGATGTCCCCGTCCTCTTCTTCCACAGGACTGTAAACAAGAAGATCCCAATGTTCCTCAGGATCATCAGGTAGATGGAGAGAAGGTGTGATGAGCTCTCCCCTATGATGTGTAGACGGCTGTGAAGGTCTTGTGCTCAGTCTTGTATTATCCACCAGTATTATATGCTTTATACTTGTGTAATGAGAACGGTGTAGATGGCAGGATTAGAGCTGATCATAGATGTGACTTCTCCATCTGTCTGTGACTTTTACAATATTTGTTTCAGGTTGAAAATCTGACCCATATTAATACTACAGAGACATATGTGAGGGGTGATGAGTGGTGTAAAGAGGAGATTCCCACATATGACAGCCTAGGTGAGTAGTAACCACTAAATGCAGAGAAGTCACAGATTCTTCTCTTTATCGGTGGTGTAGTCCCGCTGTATTACCATGTTCATCATTTTGCCTCCCAACTACAACATTCTCCTCCACCCAAAACTGTTCAAATAACTTTGGACATTGAAAGCCCTTTTCTATAGAACTTAGCACCTGAAGTATCCACCTACCCTCTGGAATTAGAAGACGCTGACCGTTACCTGCCCAGACCTGTAAACTACAAAGCCAAATGATGGCATTAATAGAATGTGCTGACAAGTTAGAAAATCACTTGAAGAAATGTATTCTGATGAGTTTGCAAGAGAAATCAGAGGGTAATGATGCTGTTGGCTTCCTAGAACCCTGATATCTTATTGGATGAATCTACCTTCTCTCCCTTCTGTGCTGCTGAATGTGCTCATATGGTCCCAGGACCAGTCTTTCTGGCCAAACTTTGCTTTTATGATAGACAACATTAAATGTGCAGTGAGGCCAAGTGTGAATTTCTGTACAATGGCAAAAGAGTTTCCCTTTATCCTGACTTTTCAGCTTGTATTAAAACTAACTAATTTCAAGGAGGATTGTGATAAACTACATAAAAACATTACATCTGTGCCATGATATATCTCTAAGCTGTGCGTGGCTGATGGCTATGATATACCGTAAATTTATTCTGGCCTGCAGGAGATGTGTTGGCATGGCTTGAGCCCTGGTTTCATGGATTCACTCCTCGTCATAAATTCCATTATATTTTTGACCCTAAGGAATTCAGATTACTGCATAATCTTTCCTGCAATGGGGAACACTAATACTTTGTCTACTCTTTTGGTCAGGACTCACAGTAGCGCCAATAGTCCACCATAAAGGAGTGCAACTCCGGTTTACTGTTGGAGTTCTCCCCTCGTACATACGTTGTTTTTGGGGATATAATGTTTTTTTCATTCTATGTCTTTTTTTACCTGTTCATTCTGTATGATAGCTTGATTGTGGTGGGATCTGCCTCACTTATTTGAGTCTGTAACTCCCTGATAGTCTTAATAAAAAGCTCTCCATCGCCTCTTCCAAAAGCCTAAGATCTAAATTTAAAGTGAACCTGTCAGCAGTATTGTGCACAGTAATCTACAGACACTGTCAGGTTGGCGCCGTTATACTGATTACAATGATACCTGGTGATGAAATCCGTCTTGTGGTTGTTGTTGTTTAATCTTTATTTGTAGTTTTCAGTTAGGCTGTGTGCCCACGATGTGATTTTTAAGCGTTTTTGCCGCGATTTTTGGCGCGAAAACGTTTAAAAATCGTGTACAGAATGCCCCCCATGCATTCCTATGGCATTCCGCACATGCTGTGCTAATGCTGCGCTTTTTCCCGCGGCGGAACCGCATCGCGGAAAAAATCGTAGCATGCTCATTCTTTTGTGCGGAATCGCAAAGAATTGCCGCGATTCCTCACCCATAGGAATGCATGAGAATCGCTTACTTCCTGCATGTGGCTATGCCCACCATGCGGGAAGTTAAGCGTCTCATGTGTGGTTGGTACCCACGGTGTGGAGGAGAGGAGACTGTCCTCCAGGCCCTGGGTACCATACCCCTGTAAAAAAAATAATAAAAAATAAAAAATCGGGGTATATTTACCTTCTGACGTCCCGCGCTGCATTCCCGGCCTGTGATGACGTAGTCTCGCGTGACTATCGGTCTCGCGAGATCGCTATAGCAACGCGAGACCAACGTCATCACAGGTCTCGCAAGGCATTACTGGGAACGCTGAGGCCCGGGATGGCAGCGCGGGACGTCGGAAGGTAAATATACCCCGATTTTTTATTTTTTTAGCATTTTTAACATTCTATCTTTTACTATTGGTGCCGCATAGGCCGCCTCAATAGTAAAAAGCTGCTCACACTTGTCAAACACTATGTTTGACGAGTGTGACCAACCTGTCAATCACTTTCCAAGCGATGCTTCAAATCGCTTGGAAAGTGCTTGAATATCGCACGTGAAAATCGCGAACATAATCGCGGTGAAATCGCGCGGAAAAAAGCGTGCGATTTCTGGGAAGGAGTCCGGTTTTTAGTGTCCGGAATAAAACGCTACGTGGGCCCAGAGCCTTAATGAGATTCTCATGCTCTGGCGTGGGGCTGTGGGCGGGGCTTTATGTGGTTCTCTGTTTACATATTCATCTGTATTGGCTTATGGCAGGTCACTGATCCTTCAGTGACCTGCCCCCTATTTTACGTAATGCATATAATAGCGTTGATATTATTGTTGATAATGCCTTGAATATTGTGTCTATTGTGAGGCTTAGAACAAAAACTACATCCAACAAAATGACATCGGCGGTGCCTGTCCAGTAGCATCTATCTCTTACTTATAGATGGTACTCCGCAGGCGCCGCCATTACCGGTTACATTTTGCTGGATGTAATTTTTTTTCTAAGCCTCACAATAGCCACAATGTTATAGGCATTATCAACAATAAGATCAACGCTATTATATGAATTATGTAAAAATGGGGGGCAGGTCACTGAGGGATCAGTGACCTGTCATAAGCCAATACAGATGCATATGTAATCAGAGCGACACATAAAGCCCCGCCCACAGCCCCGCTCACATCCCAACCCACAGACCCACCCACAGACTCACACCAAAGCACGAGAATCTTATTAACTGAAAACTACAAATACAGATTAAACAACAACCACAAGACGAATTTCATCAACCAAGGTATCATTGTAATCAGTATAACGGCGCCAACCTGAAAGTGTCTGTAGGTTACTGTGCATAATCCTGCTGACAGGTTCCCTTTAAGATATCTCAGCTCTGCTCTTTAAATGCCTAATATTTCTTCTTGAAACTCATCTGACAGAAAATATTGGACCTTACGATAGTTTAGATTGTGAAGTCACTGAGCCCCATACGCTATTTATCCCAGAGAGGTTTCACCACTGGTCACTCATTTATTACTGATGGAGACTGTTGGGTTTGATCATTTCAGTAGATGTGTTATTGTCTATACTCACAGTTTTCGACTACAGTAGTTAGTGTCCAAAATACTCTGATTTAACCTTTTCCCGCAGCCAGTTTTGTGTTCCTAATCAGGCCCCATTTTTAAAATCTGACTTGTGTCACTTTATGTGGTGATAACTTTGGAATTATTCACAAAGGATAATAGAAAACAAATGGATCTTACAAATTATTTTCCAGCTTTGCACAATACCCTATATTCGATTGTACACTACTGTCTGGGCACATGGAAATGTTCAGAAGGGAAGGAGCGCCATTTAGCTATTTGAATGCAGATCTTGCTGGAATAGTTTGCAGACACAATGTATTGGGAGCACTGTTCATGGTCACCTGGCAGCTCAAAAGATGTCCACCATGAACATGCTTGGCACTTTCTTCTCTGCTTTCCATATCCCAAGGATTGCCTTGCTCATCGCCCTTTAACACCCTTAGGCTATGTGCACACGTTGCGGATTCTGCTGCGTTTCCGCAGCGGTTTTGGCCCTGCGGAAACGCAGCAGTTCCGCTGACCATGTACAGTACAATGAAACCCTATGGGGTTTCAAAAACCCTGTGCTGACGGAGCGGATTTTTCCGTGCGGTTTTGCTGCGGTTTACAAACCACAGCATGTCAATTGTTTGTGCGGATTCCGCAGCAGTTTCATACCTTTACCATAGTAGAGGTGTGAAACCGCAGGGCAAAACCGCAGACCAAACCGCAGGAAAACTGCAGGTCACTTTACCTGCGGTTTTACCTGCGTTTCCGCACGGAAAAACCCACAGCGGAATCCGCAACGTGTGCACATAGCCTTACATGGATCTGGACTTACACTGGGACCCCTAGGCTTGGGCCATGATGCTACCTGCTATTCTGTGGTGTTAGAAGGCAAGAAGAATAGTCAGGTAGCTGGGTCAGAACCAGAAGGACAGAATACAGAATCAGAAGACACAAGAGCAGTCAGTAAATGGGCCACGGTTACAACAGGAAACAAATACACAAGCCGCAAGCTGAACACAGAGGACTGAACCAGAGGAGAACAACGACAATATGCTTTGAGCTTTAGTAGGGTGTAGTGCTTTCCAATTGGCTGAAGTAGGGAGCAGATTACTACAGCTGGACAGCAGGAACAGATCCCAGATGAGATTGGACACATCATTTGCAGAAGCCCTAATATAACTAAAAGACAGAAAGCCAGAATAGTCGAAATCCCCATAAAGTGATTCTATTTTATAAATTAATTCTCTGAGGGTTATAATTTATACAGTAGGAGGAGTGAATATTTTGACTCCACAGCAACTTTCCTGAAATTAATACGCAGTGGATGTTGGAGAGTGAAAATTACACAATTGCCATTTTACTACCCAACACATAGTTCCCAGATTGTGCTGCAGGAGACACACACCGCAAATTAAGAGGATTCTTCTCACTATAATATTCCTAAATACAGGGATCCTAAATGTTGTTTGAGCGCACTGCAAGATTCAGAAGTGAGAGCGGATTTTGTTGGATTGGTTTATAGAAACCTTGTTGCTTTTCAATAGGCTTTTAACCACTAATAGTGTGGGAACCTCTGTTATTCCATTGACAGATGATGGACCTGAGTGGGGACTTTTTTTGTGAGATGAGAATTGGTATTATTTTCTCCTACATATCATTGATTGGTTTCTTTTTATTTGATATTTGGAAGGCCGAATGAACAAACAGTTGCACATCACACACTACTGGCTCATCCAACAAGGTTTTCTATTAGACTGTGAACTGTCATGGTCTTGGTAAATAATTCAAGTTTTTTACATAGCTTGCCATTTTTATGGGCAGTTTAAGTAGAAATGTTCAAAAATATAAAACTGAAGGATATTTTATTAAAAAAATAATGTTTTTTATCTTAGCAGGTGACTGTACCAGGAAATCAGAGGGACAGCTGACATCTTCAATTTTTAAATCTCATGATCTTGAAATCCCACAAGATGCAACTGAAGTGATTGTTATTACTCCAGATAGACCATCATCCCTTCACAGCAAAGATCTGTCATCTGATCCTATGAAACAGATCTCATCTTCTGATTCATTACCGACTACTAAGGAAAATCAAAGCCACAAAAGAGGCATTAAAAACCAAACTGTTCCTAAAGCAAAGAAGTCATTTTCATGTTCAAAATGTGGGAAATATTTTACATGGAAATCACATTTTGTTACGCACCAGAGAATTCACACAGGGGAAAAGCCTTTTTCCTGTTCAGATTGTGGGAAATGTTTTCAACAGAAATGGAATCTTTTTATACACCAAAGAACCCACACAGGGGAGAAGCCTTTTTCCTGTTCAGAATGTGGGAAATATTTTACACATAAATCAACTCTTGATGCACATCAGAGAACTCACACAGGGGAGAAGCCATTTTCATGTTCAGAATGTGGGAAATGTTTTAATGAGAAATCAGCTTTGGTTAAGCACCAGAGAACTCACACAGGGAAGAAACCTTTTTCATGTTCAGAATGTGGGAAATGTTTTACCCAGAAATGTCATCTTTTTATACACCAAAGGATTCACTCAGGGGAGACGTCTTTTTCCTGTTCAGAATGTGGGAAAAGTTTCAATCAGAAATCAAATTTTGTTAAGCACCAGAGAATCCACTCAGGAGAGAAGCCTTTTTCCTGTTCAGAATGTGGGAAATGTTTTAACCGGAAAGAGCATCTTGTTAGACATAAGAGCAGTCACACAGGGGAGAAGGCTTTTTCATGTTCAGAATGTGGGAAGTGTTTTACCCGGAAATCAAATATTGTTAAGCACCAGAGAACTCACACAGGAGAGAAGCTTTTTTCATGTTCAGAATGTGGGAAATGTTTTACACAGAAATCAGATTAGGTTAACCACCAGAGAACTCACACAGGGGAGAAGCCTTTTTCCTGTTCAGAATGTGGGAAATGTTTTAATTGTAAAAAGCTTCTTGTTAGACATCAGAGCAGTCACACAGGGGAGAAGCCTTTTTCATGTTCAGAATGTGGGAAGTGTTTTACCCGGAAATCAAATATTGTTAAGCACCAGAGAACTCACACAGGGAAGAAGCCTTTTTCATGTTCAGAATGTGGGAAATGTTTTACACAGAAATCATATTTGGTTAACCACCGGAGAACTCACACAGGGGAGAAGCCTTTTTCCTGTTCAGAATGTGGGAAATGTTTTAACTGAAAAGAGCGTCTTGTTAGACATCAGAGCACTCACACACAGAAGCATTTTTCATTTTCTTAATGTGTGAAATATTTTACTTTGAAATCAACTGTTAATAAACATCAGAGACATCACATAGGAGAGACTTTTTTGTGTTCATAATGTTGGAATAGTTTTAACCAAAATTGGATCTTCTTAATGGGGTTGTCTCTTGTCATTCCTCATGTTTGCTGACAAAAGGATAAAATTAAACTTTATTAATTCCAAATGTAAAACTATACAAATAATTCACCCCCTGAAAGTTAGTCAGAAGGTGACTAATGGAAAAAACATATACCCCACGTTGTAGTAGATAGGGTGAGGTGATGTATACACACTCACTCTCCAAGCCTCTCATTTCTACAGGTGTCATGGTCCTCACAAAAGGCGACTCATCAGGAGACTATTTAATACTGACCTATATTCAAGTGAGACTAGACAAAAAAAATCCTAAAATCATGTATCATGTTATCCGGAACAGTCAGAAAACTAGCCACATATATGTAAACTCCAGACTTCAAACCAGCGTCAGACTGGAGCACCTTGGGCCCACCAGAGACAATCTTTCTTGGGGCCCACTATGTAGCTACATAGAAATAAATACAAGACCACCAATTGTGTGGTAAAACACGCTAATATCAGGGTATAATATATGGTAGTACACGTCTTAATTATGTAGCAAAGGTTGGGGTAACCCCCACATAGAAAATAATGTAGCCTCCAATATGGAATAAAATACAGCCCCCTCATAGAATATAATGCAGCCCCCCTCATAGGGTATAATACAGCACCCCACAAAATATAATGCAACCCCCTCATATTGTATAATGCAGCCCCTCCACAGAATATAATGTAGCCCTTCAGAGTATAATGCAACCCCCTCATAAGGCTGCCCCCATAGCATACTGTATATATTGTAGACCCCTCATAGGGCATAATGCAGCTACCCTCATATAGTATTATATAGCCCCCTGAGAAAATAATGCAGCCCCCACACAGAATATAATGCAGCCCCCCCACATATAGTATAATGCAGCTCCTCCACAGAATATAATGTAGCCCCTTCAGAGTATAATGCATTGACTCATAAGACAGACCCCCCATAGAATATACTGTAACCCCCTTATAGGGCATAATGCAGCTCCTCTCGTATAGCATGATGTAGCCCCCTGAGAGAATACTGTAAACACACAGAATATAATGCAGCCCCCCACAGAATATAATGTAGCCCCCTCATAGGGTATAATGCAGCCCCCCAAAGGGTATAATGCAGCCCCTCTCCACCTCCATCATTGTTCTCCCCCTCCACCATTGTCCTCATCACCACCTCCATCATTGCCTTCTCACCCACCACCTCCATCTTTGCCCATTCCACCACCTCCATCATTGCCTCCTCCCCCACTCCATTGTCCTTTCCACCACTACCATCATTGTCTTCTCCCCCACCACCCCATTATTACCCATTCCACCACCTCCATCATTGCTTCCTCCCCCATCACCCCTATCGTCCTTTCCACCACCAACAACATTGCCTTCTCCCCCACCAGTGCTCTCTCCAGTGGGTACCTCATTGCCAATCTCCAATACACACACACAGCACCACTATCACACATACAGCACCACACACAGACAACACCGCACCACTCACACACAGACACAAAGCACTGCACCACATACACGCAGGCAGACACACACAGCACCCAGTCACCACTCCGCATGTTCTTCGCAGCACATCCCAGCAGCTTCCTCTCTGAAACAGCCACGCTGAATGATGACTTCCTGTGACAGGAAGTGCTGGGCAGGCGTGCAGGAAGCAGGACTGCATCGGATACCTACAGATCAGCTCCGGTCCCAAACTGCAGGGATCGCAATCGGGGTTCGCTGCCATTTAGGGGCCCACCTCCGGGGCCCCGATTCGGCAGCACCTGCTTTACATGCAGGCAGTGATAGCCTCAGCCTGCGGTATTCACTCTGCCACGCCCATGGGGGGCGTGGGGAAGCATGAATATTAATTTCTCTTTAGCAGCTGGGACTGCTGCTACGCTGGCACTGGGAGGCCCCCCTTGACTCAGGGGCCCCATAGCAGCTGGGTGTGCTGCTATTAGCGACACGCCACTGGCTGGGGTCCCCTGGAGAAGTGGGGGCCCTAAGCAGCTGCTGGCCAATATGCCAGCGGGTGTCAGTGCCTGGGCCCACCGGAGAATCCTGTTCTCCGGTGGGTCAGTCCGACCCTGCTTCAAACTATATACTTTGTAAGTTTATAAGCCACTCCTGTGGCGGTCAGTCAGGAATAGAAAGTATGTGAAAGTACAGTATAATTATTTTGTGTTTTTTTTCTCTTATAGGGACTTAGTTTGGTATTGTAACAGCTGTCAATTAGTAGTGAGGATAAATTTTCCTAGACTAAACTCAGTTTTCAGACGGCCCAATATATACCATTCAGGGAAAACTTTCCTGCTCCAAAGATCATTTCATCCAACATACCATCACACACAACGAAAGGGAAAAGGAGCGTATATTAAAAAAAAATCATTTTATTAAACATACAAATACAAATTGATAAAAGGATGCCTCATGTCAAGCAAAGACTAGGCAATAAACGATGCCCACTGGTTGCAAAAGTTTTTACATTTAGATAAGCCTAAATGGTTCCATACATACTGTAAATTATGCATTGAAAAGAACCAAAGATCACCTTTGTATATTTCTATAGAGTAAATAAATGGTGATTGATATTACTAGGATGCCTTTTCCTTTCTTATATATGCATACTAGGTGTTAGGAGTCTGATTTCGGCCATTGCTGGGCAGGAATCTAGATCCTCACATGCAGCAGTCTCCTGCTCTGCGTTTAATGCAAAGGAGAATGCAGAGGAGATTGCTTTACAGCATCTCTTCCCGGAGGCTAAGTCCTTCGTCCCTTCTTCTGAGCATGCTCGTGGGATAAGCCCCTATTGGACTTCAGGTGTCAGGTGCTCAGGTCCTGCTCCAGATTCCATTGGTTCTTCCCAGGGCTCTGGGGATTTCCGGAAGGTCCCGTTCACTATAGAAAGTGCGCATGGCTGTTCCGCCATGCGCTAGTATTTCATACTTGCTGCTGTGTGTATGGTGATGGATGCTTGGACTGGTGACTGACTTATTAAGAAACCCCTTCCCTCTGATAATACGTCTGTGTGAGTGTTTGGGTATCGGCCAGTAGCAGTGCTAGCGCCTGCGCGCTTAAGCTCCATCTACTTCAGCAGCTAGCATCCTGATCGTGCTTGCGACATAGCGGTGCCTTCTCTGCAGCTCAGTTCATGCCGCGCTACGGTTGCAGTTCTGCCGGGCGTTCGCAGTTACGACGCCACGCGCCTTACTTTACAGTAGGTCTAGAAGGAGTAGTCCTGTGGTTTAAGGCTACTCCTGTGACTTTTAATACCGTGTCTGTATCGCTGAGAGTCTGTGACCCTGAACAGACTCAGCGTTTAGTTTATGCTGTGTGCCTGCAGCTCTGTGAGTATAACAGCTTGCTTCTGTGCACTGGGCGCCGTCAAACCCTTGTGCACATTACCGCCTTAGTGCTCTGCCTCTTTTAGCAGCGGTTTTTCCATCCACCGCACAGTGGACCCCGAGTGGCGAAGGCACTTTATTTATTTTTAATTTAGTGTCTTCTGCCACTCCTAACACTAGGCAAGTGCAGTGCAAAGAGGCAAAGGTAAATATAGACGTAGATCAGAATTTAAATCTCTGTCCAAGTGGATAGAGCTGACCACTTAGTCATAAAGCGCCTCAGTGCATGTAAACAAAATGTTAACCTAAACTAGCAGCAAAAGAAAGGGACCAAATGACAAAGGTACACATTAGTCATTTTACCTCAGTGGTAAGCCAAGAGTTTGACGTGTCTCCCACCCCAACGTGCGTTTCACTGATATCCTGAGGCACCACGAATCGGTGAAACCTCTCCTCAGAAGAACAAATGCATCTCGTGCGCAAAAATTGAACAAACTGGGATGGCCCTAATGGTTGCATATGGATGGCAGGAATCAGCATGCAACAAAGCATTTACCGAGGTGGGCTTTCTAAAGACATCAGTCTGTAATTGCGTATAAGGATCCACCATAATCTTGATGTCCAAGAAGTCCACCTCGGCACAGCTGGCTGTATGAGTAAGCTTGATTTTAAATCTATTAATGTTCAATTCATCCATAAACTTGTGAAATTGATGCTGTGATCCCTGCCAATCAATGAAAACGTCATCAATGTAACGTAACCAGCACTGCACATGGTCAGCGGCCGGCATCTTGTCCTTGCCAAAAACCTCCCTCTCCAAAGGCCGAAGAAAAGGCAAGCAAAAGACGGGGCACAGGCTGCTCCCATGGCAGTGCCGCATTACTGTAAATAAAAAACATCACGAAAAACAAAAAAGTTATGTGTCAAAACATAATCCAGTAATTCCAAAATCAGATCACAAGTAGGGCCATCCCTGTTGCTGCCCAATAGAAAGAATCTGCATGCTTCCAGCCCGTCTTTGTGATGGATGCAAGTGTACAGAGACTCTATATCGGCAGTTGCCAAAAGCATGTCCTTTTCCAGAGTCATCCCATCTAACCTAGCCAAGATGTTCATTGTGTCACGAGCATAGGAGGGCAGGGATTCAACTTAAGGTTTGAGATAGTTATCAATGAATTTACAAACTGGTTCACACAATCCCCCCTTGCCGGACACAAAGGGATGCCCTGGTGGTTCCACTGGATCCTTGTGGATCATAGGTAGGAAATAGATGGTAGGGATCTTAGGGGACCTAATTAGGAGACCCTCTAGGATCTTTTTAGGGATAATACCCCTCTCAAAGACTCTAATCAGGATGTCCTACAGGTCATCCGAGAAGACCCTTAGGAGGCTATGATCCAATCACTTATAGGTACTCTTGTCCCTCAGTTGACGGTAGGCTTCCTTTTTGTGTATATCCTGAGGCCATACCACTCTGTTCCTCCCTTGTCTGCAGGTTTTATGACAATATCAGTGTACAACTGCAATTCCTTTATTGACAGACGTTGTTTTGCCATAAGATTATCAAATCTCCGCCAGGTTGATATTTGGCAGAAGTCTTCAACAACCAATTTAGTAAAAATTTCCATTGCAGGGCATAGAGGCAAGGAGGGAACCTGTTAGACCGCGGATATGCAGATTAGGGTAACATACCTGGATTGTCATTTTCCTGTTCCCTCCGGAGCTCCTCCAATGCCCATAACACTTCCTCCTCAGATTGGCCATCAATAGACGAGTCGCTTTTCCCACCAGAATATAATTTCTTAAGGACCAACTTTCTCAAAAATAAGTATAAATCCTTTACTGCTGTAAAAAGATTAAAATAATTAGTAGGAGAGAATGGGAGTCCTTTAGAGAGCACATCTATTTGGATTGGTGTCATATCATAACTAGATAAATTAATCCCCTCCACGGCATTAGTACTCTTTGTGTTGTTATTGGTTGGTTGGGGGGTCTTACGTTTTGTAGCCTGAGTTTCTATCTTAGTGCCTTCATTACGTTGCTCCATGAATCTGGAACTAGACCTAGATGAACTTTCACTAGATGCATGGGATGTGATGGACATGCATCTCCCTCTTGAGGTACCTCTAAAGTACTTTGATCAATCAGTATTGGATTGTCGATCCCCGAGATCCCTCTGAAACTTTTTGATTTTAGTTTCACCGGTCTCTTTTTCGTAACGAGATCATTATCCAATTCATGGTTAAGGGCAGTCAAATCGTCCCCAGACATTTCTTTCCTCAATTTAATTTGTATTTCTTCAATTTCACAGTCCAGGATTGCCAAACTATCTTTGTTCATCTGAACAAGTTATTCCATAAAGCTCTTGGAACAACCACTGACCAAATCTTCCCACGTCTCTCGTATATTAGCATCCTCAACTGTGAATGATGGGAATACCTGAACTCTCAGTCCTCTTGCGATAAGTCCTTTCTCTATATATTTGGTAAGGAACGCACGGTTAAACACAATTTAAACTAATCATTTGTGTTTAAAGTCATCATTAAAAAAGCTCAATATGTTGTTATAGGTCAGGCCCCGGGAAAAATAATACAGAAACAAAACACAGAAAAGTCCGCGCACACGGCTATATGTATCTTGCAACTGTCGATTTTGATAGGAATAGAACACGCAGTTCCTATTCAAGAATGTCACAAAATCACGTGGGAATAAAACATTATCTTGCTCGATTCCGTAACTGTCAAAAAAATATGGCCTTTTTATCATTGCAGAGTACTATCGATATCCATTGCCGACCACTCTGGCCTGATGTATCCGTGTTAACAATATAGGCTGTTTGTCTCTGTGTCACTCTCTCTGAGGGCAGCAAATCACATGGAAGCACGCCTGCAAATATGCGTTCTGTATAGCGGTCGGACTTCAGCAGAGCGGTGACTTCTAGAGTATCCATCATCAGTTAAAATTGTACAAGACCTCTCGGCGGTTATTTAGCTTCAGAATGGCGGTGCTGACCGAATATACAATCATGCTAACCATGTGGGGCGTCGGTAGGACAAAGCGCACTTCAGCACGCAGGCTATTTGTTTTAATGAGGGATAAATGATCACCCAGTTCTTGATCGGGTAATAAATCAAATGCAAACAAGGTGAACACATCCATAAATTCTTCACGGTCTATTGATAACCAGCTATCAGACTTGTACTTGCCGGATAAATGTACAAGGGCCATATATTCCCTGATGGCTAAATCAACATTAAAATTGGGGATTTAAGGCCTTGCAGGTATCTGTTGACATCCATGTATAACGCAGCATTCATAATATTATAATGGTGGAACAGCAAAGGATTTTTATTAACCGCGCCGCTAAATGCTTCATTATTGACAAAACCTAATATAACAGTTTTAGGTAGGTGTCCGAGATATTTTCATGATCGGTTACACGGGTGCCGGCCGGAATGCTGTACACTTTAAAACAAGCCCGGTTAAGCGCATATTTGGCGTTTGCTGTAATGCCTGGCTGTGGTCTATACGGACAGCTAGGGAGACTTGCACCCTCTTTACATAGAGAGCGGCTTGTGAGATTTGTACCTTAAATTGTTTGGCCTCTGCTGACATGAGACAGAAAGCATCTTTATTTCTCGTTAACTTGACCTTAAGGTCAAGGCCATTCAATGTTAGCTTCGGTTGATTAAGGGGACCGTTACACCTAGCGATGCACCAGCGATTCTGACTAGCGATATGACACGGTCAGGATCGCTGGTGTATCGCTAGATGGTCGCTAGTGAGCTGCCACACAGGCAGATCTCACCAGAGACATCGCTGGGGACGGGGATCGCTACTTACCTGTCAGACGCGGCGATCCTGCGTCCTCCCGCCCGGCTCCACGCGTCGCTCGTCGGCGTCACAGGAAGCCCAGCAGGAAGTGGCCGACGAGGAATGGTCCAGGAGCTTCTTGCGCGATCAGCGATAACCAGCGGGGGAGCCGGTCAGAGGTAAGTATCACATGCAGCGATATCGCTAGCAATATCGCTGCAACGTCACAAAATCGGTGACTTTACAGCGATATTGCTAGCGATATCGCAGTGTGTAACGGGGGCTTAAATGTAGTGGGGAAAAAAGTATTTAGTCAGCCACCAATTGTGCATGTTCTCCCACTTAAAAAGATGAGAGAGGCCTGTAATTGACACCATATGTAGACCACAACTATGAAAGTCAAAATGAGAAACCAAATCCAGAAAATCACCTTATTTGATTTGGCAAGATTTATTTAGTAAATTATGGTGGATAATAAGTATTAGTCACCTAAAAACATTCAAGATTTCTGGCTCTCACAGACGTGTAACTTCTTTTTTAAGGGCTCATCTGTCCTCCACTCATTACCTGTAGCAATGGCACCTGTTTGAACTTGTTATCAGTATAAAAGACACCTGTCCACAACCTAAAACAGTCACACTCCAAACTCCACTATGGTGAAAACAAATGAGCTGTCAAATGACACCAGAATCAAAATTGTAGCCCTGCACCAGGCTGGGAAGACTGAATCTGCAATAGGCAAGCAGCCTGGTATGATGAAATCAACTGTGGGAGCAATAATAAGAAAATGGAAGACATGCAAGACCACTGATAATCTCCCTCGATCTGGGGCTCCATGCAAGACTCACCCTGTGGGGTCAAAATGATCACAAGAACGGTGAGCAAAAATCCCAAAACCACATGAGGGGACCTAGTGAATGACCTGCATAGAGCTGGGACTACCATAACAAAGGCTACCATCAGTAACACACTACGCCGCCAGGGACTTAGATCATGCAGTGCCAGACGTGTCCCCATGCTTAAGTCAGTACATGTCTGGGCCCAACTGAAATTTGCTAAAGAGTATTTGGAATATCCAGAGGAGTATTGGAGAATTTCATATGGTCTGATAAAACCAAAGTAGAACTGTTTGGTAGAAACAAAACTAGTCGTGTTTGGAGGAGACAGAATGCTGAGTTCCATCCAAACACCCCCATACCTACTGTGAAGCATGGGGTGGCAACATCATGCTTTGGGGCTGTTTCTCTGCAAAGGGACTAGGATGACTGATCCGTGTACATGAAAGAATGAATGGGGCCATGTATTGTGAGATTTTGCGTGCAAACCTCATTCCATCAGCAAGGGCATTGAAGATGAAACGTGGCTGGGTCTTTCAGCATGATAATGATCCCAAGCACACCACGAGTGCAACAAATCAGTGGTTTCGTAGGAAGCATATGAAGGTCCTGGAGTGGCCTAGCCAGTCTCCAGATCTCAACCCCATACAAAACCTTTGGAGAGAGTTAAAAGTCCATGTTGCCCAGTGACAGGCCCAAAACATCACTGCTCTAGAGGAGATCTGAATGGAGAATTGATCCAACATACCATCAACTGTGTGCCAACCTTGTGAAGACTTACAGGAAACGTTTGACCTCTGTCATTGCCAACAAAGGATATGTAACAAAATATTGAGATGAACTTTTGTTAAAGACCAAATACTTATTTTCCACCATAATTTGCAAAATAAATCTTGTCAAATCAGACAAGGTGATTTTCTGGATTTGTTTTCTCATTTTGACTCTCATAGTTGTGGTCTACCTATGATGTCAGTTACAGGCCTCTCTCATTTTTTAAGTGGGAGAACGTGTACAATTGGTGGCACTGGCTGACTAAATACTTTTTTTCCCCACTATATCTAAAAATGGGGACCAAGAGATCGACAGGTCAAAACCTGCCGCTGCCCTGGATCTTTTGATAAAGCTGGCATTTGCACCATCCAAGGCCTGTTTCACACATCAGTTTTTCACCATCAGTCAAAATCCGCCAAAATTTGAAAATGGCAGATCCGCTTTTCTTGTGGCGGATCCGCCGTTTTTTTCCATTGAGATACATTAGTGGCGGATTTTGGCGGATGGTCGTCTGTTACGTCCGCTATTCGGCAGATCCGCCAGATTTTTGGCGGATTCTGTCTGAGGTGAACGGACTTTGCAACGTTTTTTGGTGCCGTCAAAATGGCGGGAGACGGCGGATCCGCCGTCGTCCGCCATTTGATAGAATGACCGCCTATGGGCGGTGGATCTGCCGGGATCCGCTATTTAGCGGAATCTGCCGGTGGAATCCGCTTTTTCGCACTGAGCATGCTCAAAAAAAACCATACTTTTCCAGACAGTCCAAAAACTATATAAAGGTGGGCTAATTAATCATTGGGCCCAGACATCTGGCACCAGCAAGACAGAAGAGAAGATAAAGAGAGAGAGCCTGCCATCAACTGCCCAGCAGCAAGACCCCTGCAAGCAAAAGCCAGGACCGAGAGGAGCACCTGCCCAGCACCAAGCCACGACGACCGAGAGGCTTGCCAGTGCCAGCTAGCACCAACAGCCTGCCAGCAAAGCCTGCAATTGTGTGAGTATAAAACTTATTTGCGTGTGTGTGGGTTTTGTTTCACCTGCCTGTGTATGTGCGTGGCCTGGCAGTGTATTGCCTGCCTGTGTGTTCTGCCTGTGTCCGTGGCCTCCCAGTGTTGCATGTTTGTGTGTGTGTATTTTTATTTTGTTTTTTTTCATACTTTAATTTTTTTCTGTTGCATCTTTACTGAATTTTATTTTCATACTACTGTAATTTTATTTGCACATTTGCAAGTCTACTGTGAATGTGTTATGTGTATTGTATGTGGTGTCACTGTGGTATTGTATGTGGTGTTGTAGGGTCTCATGATTTTTTTTATTTTTCATTTATTGTGGTATTTAAAATAAAGAGCAGGGTAGCTCCCACTAGTGAAAAAAAAAAAAATAAAAATTAATAAAAACTGTATATAAAAACAGTCCGTAGTATTATTTTAAAACCAGATAAAATTAAGCATTTGAACATTAAGTGTTGGTGTTTAGTATACAAGTGTGGTTATACTCTCAGTGAGAGATTTTCAGGGGAATTACACACATGCAATCACTTAAAAGTGTGGGTATACTCTCAGTGAGAGATTGCAAGGGAATTACACACATGCAATCATGTAAAAGTGTGGGTACACTCTCAGTGAGAGATTTTCAGGGGAATTACACACATGCAATCACGTAAAAATGTGGGTATACTCTAAATGAGAGATTTTCAGGGGAATTACACACATGCAATCACGTAAAAGTGTGGGTATACTCTCAGTGAGAGATTGTCAGGGAATTACACACATGCAATCACTTAAAAGTGTGGGTATACTGTCAGTGAGAAATTGTCAGGGAATTACGCACATTAAATATCAATGAAGAGTTTTTTTTTCTGTTATTAAAACTTTATTTATACTTGCAGATCAGTTCAGGAATTCCAGACCGCAGCAAACCCACCAGGCCACAGCAGACCCGCCAGACCGCAGCAGAGCAGCATAGGAAAAGTCTTCAGTTTTCCCAGTAAGTATTGTCATGGTTAGGACATGGTTAATATCCTGTTCTCACAGGGTTAACTTTTGCCGGCCTCTCTTTGGATCTGGGAGGGGTATTTATACTCACTCCAGACTAGCATTCTCTGTCAGCTATACTGTTATTCTGGCTGTGTGTCTGACCGACCCCCCGGTGTGTGTGTATTCTGCATTGCTTGTTTGATTCTCGTGTATGACCCGGCCTGTTCCCTCACTCTGTACTCAGTCTCTCGTTTTGGTACTATTGTCTTCTCCGGTTCTGACCTCCTGGCTTGGCTATTGTTACTCCATTGCAGTTTGTCCCTATTGTACCATCCATTGCCTGTTCTGGTTTTCTGATCTATTGCTATGTCCTGACTATTCGCTCTGTCTAACCCTTTGGTACTGTCCTGCTATCTCGTGCTTTGACCCGTCTTGATCCGGTTTCTGTCTCTATCTATGCCCCTTGGTAACATTGTTCTGTAGTTACCTTTCTAGGCGTTTCCCTGCAGCTCCTAGCTTTGTGGAGCTTAGGCTATGCCCCCAGCAGTCACGTGCTTCAGGTCCTGGAGCATGCATCGTCACCGCTGCTGCCCGCTCCACAGGTATCTTTGAGCACTGTTTTTGTACTCAGGACACGCGCACTGGCTCAGTGAGCAAGTGCAGTGCGGTGTTCCTGACATTATAGCTGACTATTTCAGTTTTTTTTTCTCTGAAGAAAAAAATAAATAAAGTGTGTTATCCTTGTGGATCCCATACAAGCTTTGGCTGATCAGGTCAAGAACCTGACCCAAATGTTCCACAAACTTAATGTGGAACAGCGCACGATGGCTCATGCCCAGCAACAGTTGGTGGATACTGTGCTGTCACTGCAGGGGCTTCTAGTGCTGGGAATAGAGATGTGTCATTGGCATCCCCCGAATCTCCGGTCAAATTGCCAGACCCTTTCTCAGGGGATAAAAGGGAGTTCAGGTCGTTCAGAGAAGGATGCAAGCTTTTTTTTTCTCTGAGGCCCCGCTCCTCCGGGGATGAGTTCCAGAGGGTGGGGGTCGTCATTTCTCTACTTCGGGGGGCTCCACAGGAATGGGCTTTCTCACTCTCTTCCTCTGCACCGGAACGTATGTCTGTGAATTTGTTCTTTAAGGCAATGGGGCACATTTATGATGAGCCTGATAGAGTGCGTCTGGCAGAGGATATGGTGATGAGTGTGACACAAGGGAGGCACTCTGCTGAATGGTTCTGCTCAGAGTTTAGGCGTTGGACCGCCGAAGTATCCTGGAACGACGACGCCCTGAGGGGGTTGTTCCGCAGGGGCCTGTCTGACCGTCTGCAGGATGCTCTGGCATTTCATCCTCCCCCTGATACCCTAGAGGATGCCATGATGCAGGCAGTCCGTATGGACCGGAGACTCGGTGCTAAAGGAATGATGCAAAAAGAGTCTCCCTTGTACCCCGCACTGTGTGACACTGCACCTGTATCTCAGCCCATGGAGGTTGGGTCAGTCTCGGTTAAGGAGCAAGAGAGAAGGCACCGTAGAGACAACCTACTATGCTTTTACTGTGGAGCCTCTGGACATTGGAAAAGGAATTGCCCCTCCTGCCCTTCTTCAGAGAAACCATTAAAGAAACGACTGAGTCTGGGCAACAATCGAGGAGGTTGTCCAGACTCCCAGGTACATTTTTTCTCATGTACAAAGATGGTGCTCCAGGTTGAATTGGAACTTGCTGGCGGTCCTGTTATGACTACCGCCTTTGTTGACTGTGGTTCCTTCATTAATCTGATTGATGCCCAAGTTGTGACTCTTAGTAAGATAGGGACAGTCAGGTTAAAAGACCCTGTTAAAATTGTGGCTGTTGATTAGAGTTGAGCGATACCAGCCGATACTTGAAAATATCGGATCGGAATGGATCGGCCGATCTTAAAAAAAAGTATCGGTATCGCCGATTCCGATACCGGGAACCAATGCAAGTCAATGGGGCCAAAATATCGGAATTAAAAAAAAACCTTTCTTTCCTTGTAGGTTAATTCTACATGAAGAAAAACAACTAAGAATAATGTAGAATGTATTGTGGGAGGTGGAGGAGACATTAAAGCCATAGAGGTTTAGCCCAATCAAATGGAATAGCAGGAATTAAACTTTTTTTTTAAAGATGTTAGGAGTTACAAAGATATTGACTATGTTAGCCTCATTTATATTTTGCCAGACATGTATGTCTTCTTCTTCTTTCTTCTTCTTTCTTATTCTTCTTCCTTTTTTTTACCTTCTTCTTCTTCTTATTCCTTTTTTTACATTCTTCTTCTTCTTCTTCCTCCTTTTTTTACATTCTTCTACTTCCTTTTTTTACATTCTTCTTCTTCCTTTTTTTACATTCTTCTTCTTATTCCTTTTTTTACATTCTTCTTCTTCTTCCTTTTTTAAATTCTTCTACTTCCTTTTTTTACATTCTTCTTCTTCTTCTTCCTTTTCTTACATTCTTCATATTCTTCTTATTCAACAATTATTATTCTACATATTCAACTTCTTCATCTTCTTCCTATTCTTCTTCATCATATTCTTGTTTGTGTCAGGCATTCCTGTAGTTGTTATCTGGAAAAGTTAGAAGTTTACACCTTCCGTTCTGCCTGTCACAAAAGATTTACAACAGGATTTGTCCGCGTTCAGTTTGGCCTGCAGCAGCAGGCCTTTTCCAGGGGCACCACGAGGAGGAACGGACTCACCCCCATACACTGCTTAGTCTTCTTCTGCTTATAAATAAGATAATATCATTTGCTCAGAGTATTAGTCTTATGCTTAATGTTCTTCTGCTTTGTTTTTTTTATGCTTCTTGGACTTCTCTCTCTTGTTGTTCTGCATCTTGGTGGTTGTCTTCCTGTTCTTTGTCCTCTTGAACCAGCTGACGGTACTGGCACCGGGAGGGGCAGCAGAAGGAACAAGAGCCAATGGCACTACCGAGGACCAGCTGACGGTGCTGGAACCCGGTTACTAAGCAGGAGGTACCTGTGCTACAAAGCACTACCAAGGACCAGCAGACGTTGCCGGAACTCGGATACCGAGATGGAGGCACCTAGGCCAAAGGCTCTGACGAGAACCAGCTGACGGTGCTGGAACCCGGAGGGGTAGCATAAGCTGCAAGAGCAAATGGAAATAGCGAGGACCAGCTGACAGTGCTGGCACCCGGAGGGGCAGCAGAAGGAATAAGAGCCAATGGCACAACCAAGGACCAGCTGACGGTGCTGGAACCCGGTTACTAAGCAGGAGGTACCTGTGCTACAAAGCACTACCAAGGACCAGCAGACGTTGCCGGAACTCGGATACCGAGATGGAGGCACCTAGGCCAAAGGCTCTGACGAGAACCAGCTGACGGTGCTGGAACCCGGAGGGGTAGCATAAGCTGCAAGAGCAAATGGAAATAGCGAGGACCAGCTGACAGTGCTGGCACCCGGAGGGGCAGCAGAAGGAATAAGAGCCAATGGCACAACCAAGGACCAGCTGACGGTGCTGGAACCCGGTTACTAAGCAGGAGGTACCTGTGCTACAAAGCACTACCAAGGACCAGCAGACGTTGCCGGAACTCGGATACCGAGATGGAGGCACCTAGGCCAAAGGCTCTGACGAGAACCAGCTGACGGTGCTGGAACCCGGAGGGGTAGCATAAGCTGCAAGAGCAAATGGAAATAGCGAGGACCAGCTGACAGTGCTGGCACCCGGAGGGGCAGCAGAAGGAATAAGAGCCAATGGCACAACCAAGGACCAGCTGACGGTGCTGGAACCCGGTTACTAAGCAGGAGGTACCTGTGCTACAAAGCACTACCAAGGACCAGCAGACGTTGCCGGAACTCGGATACCGAGATGGAGGCACCTAGGCCAAAGGCTCTGCCGAGAACCAGCTGACGGTGCAGGAACCCGGAGGGGTAGCATAAGCTGCAAGAGCAAATGGAAATAGCGAGGACCAGCTGACAGTGCTGGCACCCGGAGGGGCAGCAGAAGGAATAAGAGCCAATGGCACAACCGAGGACCAGCTGACGGTGCTGGAACCCGGTTACTAAGCAGGAGGTACCTGTGCTACAAAGCACTACCAAGGACCAGCAGACGTTGCCGGAACTCGGATACCGAGATGGAGGCACCTAGGCCAAAGGCTCTGACGAGAACCAGCTGACGGTGCTGGAACACGGAGGGGTATCAGAAGTTACCCCTGAAAAGCAAAGTTGGCATGCCGCAAGCTGGCCGCAGTTACCGAATCACACAGTCCTACAGGGGGTGCTTGTCCTACTGGCACTATGGAACAAGCCTTTCTTACCAGAACCCGCAGTCCACATAGGAAGCACCTAAACTGCTGGCACCCTAGCCTCGGCTAACCCAACCGCAACACGACATGGCAACTTGGGGTGGCAAACTGACATTGACACTTCCCGGAAACAGCAGGCAGGGCTGGAACCAAGCTGGGCAGGAGGGAGTACCCGTGCCAAAGTCAGTTATGAGCAGCAACTGGCGATGTTGGAGCCCAGGACAAGCACTTAGCAGGCTGAGGCCTGATGTGCTGTCAATTGGGAGGCAGCAGGACAGATTGCCATCAAAACAGCAGGGGAACAGCTGACGTTACTGAACCCCACAAACACAGGAGCTAGTGTTTTACTCTGTGAAGACGGCACTTCCGAGCAACAACTGGCTGTGTTGAAGCCCAGGGACAAGCACGGAGCAGGCTGAGGCTGCATTGAAGAAATTTTAAGATCGGTTGTAGACTACTAATTTGAACCAAGCTCCACTTAGGCCTGTGGCTTCACTGATTTTCGTATTTCCCCTGTCCTCCAACCCCGCCAGTTACAGCTCCGAAGTGGCGTCTGCACAATCCACACTTGTTCCTGTGTTACAGGTGTTCAGTCCGGTCAGTTAATCCCCTGATGTGTGTCCGGCAATGTCGCCTGCTCTGTCCACATTCCCATAATGGGAATGTGGACAGAGCAGGCGACATTGCCGGACACACATCAGGGGATTAACTGACCGGACTGAACACCTGTAACACAGGAACAAGTGTGGATTGTGCAGACGCCACTTCGGAGCTGTAACTGGCGGGGTTGGAGGACAGGGGAAATACGAGAGACAGTGGAGCCACAGGCCTAATTGGAGCACGGTTAAAAATCAGTAGTGGTATGACTGTGTAGGCAGCAGGAGACTTTGCCATCTACACAGCAGGGGATCAGCTGACGTTACTGAACCCCACTGAGACACGGGAGCAAGTGTCTCTTTCCGTGTGGACGGCACTTCCGAACTACAACTGGCTGTGTTGAAGCCCAGGAAATAGGAGGGTGTAGGCAGAGGCCTACTGTATTTTGAATGAGGTGACAGCAGGAGAGACTGCCATCCACAAAGCAGGGGATCAGCTGAAGTTACTGAACCCCACTGAGACACGGGAGCAAGTGTCTCTTTCCGTGTGGACGGCACTTCCGAACTACAACTGGCTGTGTTGAAGCCCAGGAAATAGGAGGGTGTAGGCAGAGGCCTACTGTATTTTGAATGAGGTGACAGCAGGAGAGACTGCCATCCACACAGCAGGGGATCAGCTGACGTTACTGAACCCCACTGAGACACGGGAGCAAGTGTCTCTTTCCGTGTGGACGGCACTTCCGAACTACAACTGGCTGTGTTGAAGCCCAGGAAATAGGAGGGTGTAGGCAGAGGCCTACTGTATTTTGAATGAGGTGACAGCAGGAGAGACTGCCATCCACACAGCAGGGGATCAGCTGACATTACTGAACCCCACTGAGACACGGGAGCAAGTGTCTCTTTCCGTGTGGACGGCACTTCCGAACTACAACTGGCTGTGTTGAAGCCCAGGAAATAGGAGGGTGTAGGCAGAGGCCTACTGTATTTTGAAAGAGGTGACAGCAGGAGAGACTGCCATCCACACAGCAGGGGATCAGCTGACGTTACTGAACCCCACTGAGACACGGGAGCAAGTGTCTCTTTCCGTGTGGACGGCACTTCCGAACTACAACTGGCTGTGTTGAAGCCCAGGAAATAGGAGGGTGTAGGCAGAGGCCTACTGTATTTTGAAAGAGGTGACAGCAGGAGAGACTGCCATCCACACAACAGGGGATCAGCTGACGTTACTGAACCCCACTGAGACACGGGAGCAAGTGTCTCTTTCCGTGTGGACGGCACTTCCGAACTACAACTGGCTGTGTTGAAGCCCAGGAAATAGGATGGTGTAGGCAGAGGCCTACTGTATTTTGAATGAGGTGACAGCAGGAGAGACTGCCATCCACACAGCAGGGGATCAGCTGACGTTACTGAACCCCACTGAGACACGGGAGCAAGTGTCTCTTTCCGTGTGGACGGCACTTCCGAACTACAACTGGCTGTGTTGAAGCCCAGGAAATAGGATGGTGTAGGCAGAGGCCTACTGTATTTTGAATGAGGTGACAGCAGGAGAGACTGCCATCCACACAGCAGGGGATCAGCTGACGTTACTGAACCCCACTGAGACACGGGAGCAAGTGTCTCTTTCCGTGTGGACGGCACTTCCGAACTACAACTGGCTGTGTTGAAGCCCAGGAAATAGGATGGTGTAGGCAGAGGCCTACTGTATTTTGAATGAGGTGACAGCAGGAGAGACTGCCATCCACACAGCAGGGGATCAGCTGACGTTACTGAACCCCACTGAGACACGGGAGCAAGTGTCTCTTTCCGTGTGGACGGCACTTCCGAACTACAACTGGCTGTGTTGAAGCCCAGGAAATAGGAGGGTGTAGGCAGAGGCCTACTGTATTTTGAATGAGGTGACAGCAGGAGAGACTGCCATCCACACAGCAGGGGATCAGCTGACGTTACTGAACCCCACTGAGACACGGGAGCAAGTGTCTCTTTCCGTGTGGACGGCACTTCCGAACTACAACTGGCTGTGTTGAAGCCCAGGAAATAGGAGGGTGTAGGCAGAGGCCTACTGTATTTTGAAAGAGGTGACAGCAGGAGAGACTGCCATCCACAAAGCAGGGGATCAGCTGACGTTACTGAACCCCACTGAGACACGGGAGCAAGTGTCTCTTTCCGTGTGGACGGCACTTCCGAACTACAACTGTCTGTGTTGAAGCCCAGGAAATAGGAGGGTGTAGGCAGAGGCCTACTGTATTTTGAATGAGGTGACAGCAGGAGAGACTGCCATCCACACAGCAGGGGATCAGCTGACGTTACTGAACCCCACTGAGACACGGGAGCAAGTGTCTCTTTCCGTGTGGACGGCACTTCCGAACTACAACTGGCTGTGTTGAAGCCCAGGAAATAGGAGGGTGTAGGCAGAGGCCTACTGTATTTTGAATGAGGTGACAGCAGGAGAGACTGCCATCCACACAGCAGGGGATCAGCTGACGTTACTGAACCCCACTGAGACACGGGAGCAAGTGTCTCTTTCCGTGTGGACGGCACTTCCAAACTACAACTGGCTGTGTTGAAGCCCAGGAAATAGGAGGGTGTAGGCAGAGGCCTACTGTATTTTGAATGAGGTGACAGCAGGAGAGACTGCCATCCACACAGCAGGGGATCAGCTGACGTTACTGAACCCCACTGAGACACGGGAGCAAGTATCTCTTTCCGTGTGGACGGCACTTCCGAGCTACAACTGGCTGTGTTGAAGCCCAGGAAATAGGAGGGTGTAGGCAGAGGCCTACTGTATTTTGAATGAGGTGACAGCAGGAGAGACTGCCATCCACAAAGCAGGGGATCAGCTGACGTTACTGAACCCCACTGAGACACGGGAGCAAGTGTCTCTTTCCGTGTGGACGGCACTTCCGAGCTACAACTGGCTGTGTTGAAGCCCAGGAAATAGGAGGGTGTAGGCAGAGGCCTACTGTCTTTGTAATGCGGAGACAGCAGGAGAGACTGCCATCTCCACAGCAGGGGAACAGCTGGCAGTGCTGAACCCCACTAACACTTGAACGAATGTGTTTGGCTCTGTGGAGACGACACTTCTGAACACCAACTGACGCTGTTGGAGCCCAGGATTAGGCGAGGAGCAGGCTGGGGCCTACTGGATTTTGGCAGGTGAATGCAGCAGGAGACTTGCCATCTCCACAGCAGGGGAACAGCTGACAGTGCTGAACCCCACTAACACTTGAACGAATGTGTTTGGCTCTGTGGAGACGACACTTCTGAACACCAACTGACGCTGTTGGAGCCCAGGATTAGGCGAGGAGCAGGCTGGGGCCTACTGGATTTTGGCAGGTGAAGGCAGCAGGAGACTTGCCATCTCCACAGCAGGGGAACAGCTGACAGTGCTGAACCCCACTAACACTTGAACGAATGTGTTTGGCTCTGTGGAGACGACACTTCTGAACACCAACTGACGCTGTTGGAGCCCAGGATTAGGCGAGGAGCAGGCTGGGGCCTACTGGATTTTGGCAGGTGAATGCAGCAGGAGACTTGCCATCTCCACAGCAGGGGAACAGCTGACAGTGCTGAACCCCACTAACACTTGAACGAATGTGTTTGGCTCTGTGGAGACGACACTTCTGAACACCAACTGACGCTGTTGGAGCCCAGGATTAGGCGAGGAGCAGGCTGGGGCCTACTGGATTTTGGCAGGTGAATGCAGCAGGAGACTTGCCATCTCCACAGCAGGGGAACAGCTGACAGTGCTGAACCCCACTAACACTTGAACGAATGTGTTTGGCTCTGTGGAGACGACACTTCTGAACACCAACTGACGCTGTTGGAGCCCAGGATTAGGCGAGGAGCAGGCTGGGGCCTACTGGATTTTGGCAGGTGAAGGCAGCAGGAGACTTGCCATCTCCACAGCAGGGGAACAGCTGACAGTGCTGAACCCCACTAACACTTGAACGAATGTGTTTGGCTCTGTGGAGACGACACTTCTGAACACCAACTGACGCTGTTGGAGCCCAGGATTAGGCGAGGAGCAGGCTGGGGCCTACTGGATTTTGGCAGGTGAAGGCAGCAGGAGACTTGCCATCTCCACAGCAGGGGAACAGCTGGCAGTGCTGAACCCCACTAACACTTGAACGAATGTGTTTGGCTCTGTGGAGACGACACTTCTGAACACCAACTGACGCTGTTGGAGCCCAGGATTAGGCGAGGAGCAGGCTGGGGCCTACTGGATTTTGGCAGGTGAAGGCAGCAGGAGACTTGCCATCTCCACAGCAGGGGAACAGCTGGCAGTGCTGAACCCCACTAACACTTGAACGAATGTGTTTGGCTCTGTGGAGACGACACTTCTGAACACCAACTGACGCTGTTGGAGCCCAGGATTACGCATGCCGCATGCAGAGGCCAATGGGCATCGGTTTTTATGGAGGTTGTGGACTACTACTGATTCTAACCATGCTCCACTTAGGCCTCTGGCTCCACTGTCTCTACTATTTACCCTGGCCTCCAACCCCGCCAGCTACATCTCTGAAGTGGCGTCAGCACAATCTACACTTGTTCCTGTGTTACTGGTGCTCAGTCCCATCAGTTGATCCCCTGATGTTTGTCCGGCAAGTTCGCCAGCTCTGTCCTCATTCCCACTACTGGTTATGGGAATGTGGACAGAGCAGGAGACCTTGCCGGACACATATCAGGGGATAAACTGATGGGACTGAGCCACAGGAACACAGGAACAAGTGTAGATTGTGCTGACGCCACTTCAGAGATGTAGATGGCGGGGTTGGAGGTCAGGGGAAATAGTAGAGACAGTGGAGCCAGAGACCTAAGTTGGGCACGGTTAAAAATCAGTAGTGGTTTGAATGTTGATGGAGCTGGTGACTCTGCCGTCCACACAGCAGGGGATCAGCTGGCATTACTGAACCCCAGTAACACAGGAGCTAGTGTCTTTCTCTGTGCAGACGACACATCTGAGCGACAACTGGCTGTGTTGAAGCACAGGGATTATAGTTCAGGTGGTAGAAAAATGAACACACCAGCAGACCTGGATACAGTTGCCAACCACTAATTTAGTCTGTAAGAGGAATGGCAAAGTCTTTGGAGATCCAGGCCTTGTTCATTTTCAGAAAAGTCAGCCGGTCAACATTATCGGAAGATAGTCGCGTGCGACGGTCTGTTAGTACACCACCTGCGGCACTAAAGACACGTTCCGATAATACACTGGCAGCAGGGCAAGCCAGCACCTCCAATGCATACTGGCTAAGCTCTGGCCATGTATCCAGCTTAGAGACCCAAAACTTGAAGGGGGAAGAGCCATCTGGGAGTACAGCGACAGGGCAAGACATGTAGTCTGACACCATCTGACGGAAGCGTTGCCTCCTGCTGACTCGAGGCGTCGCTGATGGTGTAGACAATTGTGGTGGACACACAAAACTTTGCCACATTTGGGCCATAGTAGTCTTGCCTTGTGCTGCGGCACTGCCTCTGCTCCCTCTTTGTGCAGAGTTTCCTCCACTGCCTCGACGCACAGAGCTGCTTTGTAAAGCACTAGCAACAATGCTGTCGGGTGGAATGGAAAACATTATGGACTGCACCAGTGACTCTTCGTACTCCCGCATTTTACGCTCCCGGTTCAACGTTGGTATGAGCCTTTGTACGCTGTCCCGGTAGCGAGGATCTAGGAGGGTGTACACCCAATAATCAGCCGAGACGAGAATGTGGGCGATGCGGCGGTCGTTTCTCAGGCACTGCAGCATGAAATCAACCATGTGCTGCAGACTCCCAACTGCCAAAGAACCGCTGTCCCCTGTTTGAGGCGTGACCTCGACCTGCTCTGTATCACCCCACCCTCGCTGTACATACTGAGTAGAGGTTTGTGTACCTCCCTCCTCTGGAGAGATGTCTTCCTCCTCCATCGACTCCTCCTCATCCTCCTCACAAAGTGTCCCCTGCCTAGGCCTTTGTGAGGAAACACGTAGCGCAGACTGTCCAGAAGCAGATGGCATTTGGGACTCCTCATCCTCCACCTCTTCTGAAACCTCATCCCTTAGTGCTTGCAGTGTTTGTTGAAGCAGGCAGATAAGGGGGACAGTCATGCTGACTAGTGCATCATCTGCACTCGCCATCCGCGTGGATTCATCGAAGGCACGCAAAACGAGGCAGATGTCCTTCATAGAGGCCCACTCAATGGTGCTGAAGTGTGAACGGCGCACAGTGCGACTTGTTTGCGCCTGATGCAGCTGGTACTCCATGACTGCTGCCTGCTGCTCACACAACCGCTCCAACATATGTAACGTTGAATTCCACCGGGTGGGTAGGTCACATATGATGCGATGTTCCGGAAGGCCAAATCGTCGCTGCAGAGCAGCGAGGCGCGATCTTGCCGTGCTGGAACGTCGCAAGTGAGCGCACTCTATGCGGACCTTGTGTAACAGTGCATCAAGATCCGGATAGTCCCTCAGAAAGCTCTGCACGACCAAGTTAAGAACATGTGCAGACATGGGATGTGTGTGAGGTTGCCTAGGCCAAGAGCTGCCACCAGATTTCGGCCATTGTCACACACTACCAAGCCCGGCTGGAGATTCGCTGGCCCAAACCACACATCGCTCTCCAGCTTGATAGCATTCCAGAGCTCCTGCGCTGTGTGGCTTCGATTCCCCAAAGAAATTAATTTGAGTACAGCCTGTTGACGTTTGGCCACGGCTGTGCTCATATCGGTCGTAACAGGCTCCTGCTCTGCTGTTTCTGAGGAACTTGAGTAGGAGGAGGAGTCTATGTGTACAGACTGGAGTCCTGCAATCCGTGGCGTTGGAAGAACACGTACAGCGCCACTCTCCAGATCCGTACCCGGCTCCACAACATTGACCCAGTGGGCAGTGAGGGAAAGGTATCGTCCCTGTCCATGGTTACTGGTCCACGCATCGGTGGTCAGGTGGACCTTGCTACTAACGGCGTTTAGTAGCGCATGTTTTATTTTGCCCTCAACATGTTTCTGCAGGGCAGGGACGGCTCGCCTGCTGAAATAAAAGCGGCTGGGCACGTTGTATTGGGGGACTGCCAATGCCATTAAGTCCCGGAAGGTGTCAGTGTCCACCAGCCTGAATGACAGCATTTCAACTGCCAGAAGTTTGGCAATGCCAGCATTCAGAGACTGTGCTCGGGGATGGTTTGCCGAGTAAGGGCGCCTTTTATCCCATGCCTGTGCTACCGATGGCTGTGATGGATGGGAACGTGCTGTTATGGGTGGAATCTGACAGGGTCTCCGGACAACAGTGGCAGAGGTTCTTCCTTGGCGATCCTGTGAGGAAGCCGAACCAGCAGTGTGTGAGCTGGAGGAAGAGGGCCCAACACGAACTGAAGAGGTGGTAGGTGGTGCTGTACGTTGGCCTACGTCTTCAGGGTGTCTCTGCAACTCCAACTCGTGCTTGGTGCGCACATGTTTCCACATATTTGTGGTATTGAGGTTGCTGACATTTCTCCCTCTTTTGACTCTCTGATGACACAGCTTGCATTTGACAAAGCAAATGTCATCTGCAACTGTGTCAAAAAAGGACCACGCACTGCAACTCTTGTGAGCGCCCGGTTTGCCTTTGGAAGGAGGAATGCTCCTAACGGGTGCCGAAGTGGAGGGTACAGGCAACCAAGTCTTCCCCCTCCCTCTGCCTCCTGTTTTGGCCGGTAGGGGAATCTCTTCCTCAGAGCTGCTACCACCACCTTCCTGTTGCTCACGCCATGATGGGTCAAGGACCTCATCATCTTCCCTCCCCTCTTCAAACAGCTGCTTCTCCGGGGTTGTCTCGCCAGCACCGTACGCACCAGAAAGTGGCAACTGAGTCTCGTCATCATCTGATGCGTACTGAGGTGTGCTGACCATAGGCACTGGCCCACTCGCCTCTTCAGATTCAGAGGGACAAAGAAGTTGCGCATCACTGCATACTCCCTCTTCTTCACATTCAGGAATGCTGCTTGGCTGGCCCCCTCTTTCCAAGCCAACAGATTCCGAGAACAGAAGTAGAGACTGTGATGGCTCCTGTCCATGTCTCTCTGACTGCCTGGGCACTTTGGCAGGTGGTGAAGAGACAGATGGTTGCTCTTCGGTGCTCTGACCCTGAGAGGATGCGGAAGTAATTGAAGTCGATGCGTTAGCTGCCATCCATCCGACAACGGCTTCAATTTGTTCCTCCCGCAGCAGTGGGGTACGTTGAGGTCCTACAAAGCTGCGCATAAAGGACTGTTGCCTGCTAAAACTGGGGGATGCTGATCCACTGGTGCCCGCAGCAGGCCCAGAATCCCCACGTCCTCTACCTGTAGAATCCCCACGTCCTCTCCCTGCAGAATCCCCACGTCCTCTCCCTGCTGAAACTCCACGCCCACGCCCACGCCCCCGCGCCTTACTCCCTGCCTTCTTCATCTTGCAAGACTGCTTAAGATAGGCAAAAAAGTACAAAGGGGGGCCTTAGTGTGCTTATTCCTGAACAGCTGGTTACAGGTACAAGAAACACTAATTTTATGAAGTGTGTGTGTGTGGACTAGACTTTAATAGGAGCTGATGTGGCCTACACAAGTTCAAAATGTAGTGTTTGGTGAACTTTTTATGTGGTTTCTTTGTTTGAAACAAACTCAAAGTATGAGAACAAAGAATTGAAACTGATAGTATCACCAACTTTTTGGAGCTATTACAATGCAGGCAGGTAACCTACAATGCAAAAGATGAGGCTCCCAAAAAATTGGGTAATACTAATCTGGCTGCGCCGGCAGGGCACAAGCCAGAAAAAAAGGCTCCTCTATCTACTCCTATATAGTGTTTGCAACCAACCAATGTTGATGGATACGGATGGATGCACACTAATAGGAGAAGAAAAAATGAGCTGCACTCAAAGACAAATATGTGTGAGGCAGTGACGCACGTTGAGCGTCCTACAACCAGACGTAGCTGCAGGACACTCTACTCAGCGTGAGCTGCACTCACACACAGTCAGAGACCTCTCAGACAGCCGTCAACAGTGCAGCTAAGTGGGCACTGGCACTGACAGGCTGCAGAAAGGCTCCGCTGTGTACTCCTATATAGTGTTTGCAACCACCGTAGATGGAGACGGATGGATGCACACTAATAGAAGAAAAAATGAGCTGCACTCAAATAAAAATATGTGTGAGGCAGTGACGCACGCTGAGCGTCCTACAGCCAGACGTAGCTGCAGGACACACTACTCAGCGTGAGCTGCACTCACACACAGTCAGAGACCTCTCAGACAGCCGTGAACAGTGCAGCAAAGTGGACACTAGCACTGAAAGGCTGCAGAAAGGCTCCGCTGTCTACTACTAGTGTTTGCAACCAACGTATATGGATACGGATGGAAGCACACTAGATTGAAATTATTTAAAAAATGCAGCTCAAAAAATAAAAGATGTATGAGGCAGCAGTGATCACACTGGGTGGCCTACAGCCTGACGTGGCTGCAGGACCCACTCCACAGCGTGAGCTGCACTCACACAGCCCTTGCAGACAGCTGTGAACACTGCTGCTAGGGCAAAGAACGCTACAGTGGTGGTTTATGTAGCCTGGGTAAAGCACTAGATGTTTGGTGGAATCGCTATTTCTAACTGTCCCTCACAGTCTTCTACAGCAGCCTGTCCCTAACTGAATTCACAGCAGAGTGACCAGAAATGGCGGCTGCGGTGGCTTTTATAGTGCATCATGACATCATTTCGGCAGCCAATCACAGCCATGCCAATAGTTAACATGCCTACATGCCTAACAGGATGTGCCCACACTTCGGAGGATTCCCATTGGCTTAATCAAAGCAAGCAGGCTCATAGCATGATGGGAACTTCCTATTCCGATTCCGATCCCGGAATCCGATATGAAAAAAGTATCGGAATTAAGTATCGGAATTCCGATACCGCTAATATCGGCCGATACCCGATACTTGCGGTATCGGAATGCTCAACACTACTGTTGATTCATCCCCTCTTACCCGGGATGGAATTTGCTTTATGTCTGAAGCTTTTTCTATGAAAATGGGTTCCACTCACGTGGAGAAGTTAAGTTGCTTTATTATGAATAATCTGCCTGCAGGACTGGTATTGGGGATGCCCTGGTTGCAACGCCACAATCCTCTCATTGATTGGGTGAAGGGGGAGATCATCCGATGGGGATGTAATGATAATGGTCTGTGTTGTAACCCGGTTCCTTTTGTCAATCCGATAAGATCTGCATCTGTGTCATCTGTCAGTCTGGAGGGTATTCCGGAGTACCTGAGAGACTTTGAAGATGTATTTTCTGAAAGCGAGGCTGAGGCGCTCCTACCACATAGACCATTTGATTGTGCTATCGATTTAGTACCTGGAGCCAAATTACCCAAGGCTCGTTTGTTTAATTTGTCCGGGCCTGAGCGCCAAGCTATGAAAGAGTACATCTAAGAGAGCCTTCGCAAGGGGCATATTCGGCCCTCGGTCTCACCCGTGGCAGCAGGGTGTTATGAATTGGTCACCGAGGAGGAAAACTAAACAAGCTTAGCCACAGAAAACCAGAGAGGTTGGTAACTATGCAGATTGCAGACCCCTGATCCTAACCAAACAACTAGCAGCAGCCGTGAAGCGTTCCTACAATGAATCTAGATGGCTCGTCACAGCCGGAGGACTAAATAAGCCTAAAGCAAGAAAAGGGGAAAACTAACTGCCCCAGAGCAGACCCCAAAGGAATAGACAGCCCCCACACATGTATTGACGGTGAAACAAGATGAAAACACAAACACAGGCAGGAAAATAGGCTGAGCAAACGATGGGGCCCAAACTAACTAGAAAGGACAGGAAAGGAAAGACACTGTCTGCAATCTGCCAAAAAAACCTACAAAAATAATGTCCAACACTTCTGATAACAAAATTAACCCTGAAGTCACTAGACTTCTCCCACTATATCAGCATTCTGAAATATTCTGAGACAGAGCAAAAAAGAGGCCAATCTAATAAGGGACAAAAAGCAAATTGGCAAATACAGATAAATAAGAGTGGAAATTCAGCACAGCCCCAGCCGGGGCTGGCTGACCACACAAAAACTGAATAGACCAACAAAATCAAGTGTGAACATTAGCAGAAACACTTAGCTTGAGATGACTGGAACAGAGTTGAAAACCAAGACCTGAAAAGCCAGAAGGAATCACCAGCAGCAGAATAGGGTGTCGGCTGTCTTAAATCCAGTCTGAGATTCCAGAGATCCAATCGTTATCCTCATCATCTGGCAGCAGATCTCTACTAATTAAATCAACCTCACTACCTCCTGTTACCACCAGAAGGAGCCCGGAAGGAGAACTCACAACTGGTAGACCAGAAAATGAGTTCACAACAGTACCCCCCCTTGAGGAGGGGTCACCGAACCCTCATCCACGCCACCAGGCCGATCAGGATGGGCCCGGTGAAAAGCACAAACCAATCTATTGGCATGAATATCAAAGGCAGAGACCCAAGAATTATCCACCTGGCCATAACCCTTCCATTTGACCAAATACTGGAGTCTCCGTCTAACCAAACGAGAATCCAATATTTTCTCTACCTCATATTCCACATTGCCTTTAACCAATACAGGGTCAGGAGGTGCTGCCATAGGAACTACTGGCTCATCAGACCTCTTCAACAGTGATTTGTGAAATAGTTATGCATCTTGAACGTAACTGGAAGAGCCAATCAAAAAGAAACAGGATTACGAATCTCCAAAATCTTATCTTGGCTTAAATTTTGGAGATGCAACCTTCATATGAATATTCTTAGATGACAACCAAACCATATCACCCACTTTAAACCGGGGACCAATGGTCCTATGCCGGTTGGAAAATCGCTGGGCCTTTTCCTGAGAGAGTGACAACTTATCCACCACTTGGTCCCATATCTGCTGCATTCTCTCAACCACAGTATCCACACCTGGTCAGGACGAAGATTCCACTTGCCCTGAAGAGAATCAAGGATGAAACCCAAAATTACAGAAAAAGGGTGACATCAAAGTGGCAGAACTAGCTCTATTGTTCAGCGCGAATTCGGCCAAGGGCAAAAATGAGACCCAATCATCCTGATCAGCAGATATAAAACATCTTAAATAAGACTCCAAGGTCTGGTTTGTTCTCTCAGTCTGCCCATTGGTCTGGGGATGAAACGCGGAGGAGAAGGATAACTGAATTTCCTGATTGGAACAAAAGGCTTTCCAGAATCTGGAAACAAACTGGACTCCTCTGTCCGACACAATGTTCTCAGGAATCCCATGTAACCGAACCACCTGTTGTAAAAACAAGGGCACCAACTCAGCGGAAGATGGCAGCTTTGGGAGTGGTACAAGATGGACCATCTTCGAAAATCTATCACAAATCACCCAGATAACAGTCATTCTCTGAGAGACAGGAAGATCAGAAATAAAATCCATTGAGATATCGGTCCATGGCCTCTTGGGCACCGGCAGGGGCATCAGCAACCCACTAGAATGAGAACAGGGTTTAGACCGAGAACAAGTCCCACAGGACTGTACAAAATTCCTGTCATCACGAGATAGGGCAGGCCACCAAAAAGACCGACTCACCAAATCTCTGGTACAAAAATACCTGGATGACCAGCCAATGCGGAGCAATGAACTTCAGACATCACTCTCTTTCTCCACTGGTCAGGAACATACAATTTTCCCATAGGGTAACGCTCAGGTTTACCCTTCTGAAATTCCCCCAGGGCGTGTCTGAAATCAGGCGAAATGGCAGAAAGAACTACCCCCTCACCTAGGATGGTAGTAGGCTCGGTCACATTAAGAGAATCAGCAAAGAAACTCCTAGAAATGGCGTCTGCCTTAACATTCTTAGTGCCCTGAAGAAAAGAGACCACAAAATTAAAACGCGTGAAAAACAAGGCCCATCTAGCCTGTCTAGGATTCAAGCGTTTGGCCGACTCCAGATAAATCAAATTCTTGTGATCGGTGAGGACCACAACTTGATGTCTAGCTCCCTCCAACCAATGTCTCCACTCCTCAAATGCCCATTTCATGGCCAACAATTCCCGATTCCCCACGTCATAGTTGCGTTCAGATGGGGAGAACTTTTGAGAAAAGAAGGCACAGGGATTCATCTTAGAAGTCACAGGGTCTTTTTGGGACAAAACAGCTCCTGCACCAATCTCAGAAGCATCTACCTCCACCTGAAATGGAATTGAGACATCAGGTTGCCGTAAAACTGGAGCTGAAGTAAATCTCCGCTTAAGCTCCTGAAATGCTGTGACAGCCTCAGGAGACCAATTCAGCACATCAGCGCCCTTCTTGGTCAGATCAGTCAGTGGTTTGACAATACCAGAAAAATTACCTATAAATTTACGATAGAAATTAGCAAAACCCAAAAACTTCTGGAAAGCCTTCAAAGAAGTAGGCTGAACCCAATCATAAATGGCCTGTACCTTGGCCGGGTCCATTTCAATAGTTGACGGAGACAAGATAAATCCCAAAAATGAAATCCTCTGTACACCAAAGAGGCATTTCGATCCTTTAACAAACAAGGAATTCTCCCTCAAAATCCGGAACACAGTCCGGACATGTTCCACATGAGAATCCCAATCACTAGAAAAGATCAAAATATCATCCAGATAGATGATCAAAAACTTATCCACAAAGTCTCGGAAAATATCATTCATAAAGGACTGGAAGACAGAAGGGGCATTAGTGAGCCCAAAAGGCATCACCAGGTACTCAAAATGTCCCTCCGGAGTATTAAACGCCGTCTTCCATTCATCCCCGTGCTTGATGCGAATAAGATTATACGCTCCCCTGAGGTCAAGCTTAGTAAACCAGCAGGCACTCTTAACTCTGGAGAATAAATCAGACATCAGAGATAACGGGTACTGATATTTAGCCTTCATCTTGTTAAGGGAACGATAATTAATACACGGTCTTAATGAACCATCTTTCTTGGCCACAAAAAAAAACCCAGCACCTAAAGGTGACGAGGATGGTCTAATATGACCCTTCTCCAACGACTCCTTAATACAGGATCGCATAGCATCATGTTCGGGTACTGATAAGTTGAAAAGCCGACCCTTGGGAAATTTACACCCAGGCATCAACTCAATTGTGCAGTCATAACTCCTATGAGGAGGCAAAGATGCAGACTTACTCTCACTAAATACATCAGAAAAATAGGCCAGATAATCAGGAATATCATGAGACTGAGGAGAGGTGGAGAAAACAGGAGCGTCCCTAAGGACACACTGACAACCCCAATTCACCACAGACCCAGATTTCCAATCCAAACTGGATTATGAGTTTGCAACCAGGGAAAACCCAGAACAATAGTATCATGCAAATTATGCAGCACCAAAAATTTACAATTTTCTTGGTGGTCTGGGGCAACTCGCATTATCACCTGGGTCCAAAACTGAGGTTTATTCTCCGCCAAAGGAGTAGCATCAATCCCCCTCAAAGGAATAGGTGTCCACAGAGGTATCATGGGAAAACCACAACGTTTAGCAAAGTCCAAATCCATCAGATTCAAAGCTGCTCCTGAATCTACAAAAGCCTTAGCGGAAAATGTGGATAAGGAGCAGATCAGAGTAATTGCCAAAAGGAACTTAGGTTGTACACTGCCCACAGCAAATGTGTGTACAAAACATTTCTCTCATTTAGGGCAGACAGAAATAGTATGAGAGGCGTCTCCACAGAAAAAACACAGCTTATTACGCCTTCTAAACTCCTGACGTTGCGCTCTAGACAAAACCCCATCACATTGCATAGGTTCAGACGTTTGTTCAAAAGGTGGCAGCGCCTCCCGTGTAGTTTTACGTTCACATAAACGCCAATCAACTTGAATGGCTAATGACATAGAATCATCCAGACCAGAGGGAACAGGAAATCCCACCATAACATCTTTTACGGTCTCTGATAAACCCTTCCAAAAGAGAGCTGCCAAAGCACTATCATTCCATGTAGTAAGGACCGCCCACTTTCGGAATTTTTGACAGTATAACTCTGCAGAATCCTGACCCTGGTTTAATGCCAACAGGGTTCTCTCAGCTTGATCAACAGCATTAGGTTCATCATACAACAACCCCAAGGCTTGAAAAAATGCATCCACATTAGTCAGAATAGGATTTTCAGTTGTCAGAGAAAAAGCCCAATCCTGGGGATCGCCGTGCAGCAAGGAGATGACAATTTTAACCTGCTGCACAGAGCTCCCCGATGAGTTAGGCTTCAAGGCAAGAAATTATTTACAATTATTCTTAAAATTCAAAAATTTAGACCGATCCCCAGAAAACACATCAGGAGTAGGGATTTTGGGTTCAACAGCATGTGATTGAGCGAGATAGGCGGAAATGCCCCGCACTTCAGCAGCGAGCTGCTCCACACGATCAGACAACTGCTTAATCTCCATTAGGAAAAAAAAATCCTCCTATGGCCCCAGAGAAAGAGGAAAAAATACATAAAAAAAAAATTCTGACACTTTTGTTTTTTTTTTTTTTAACCCCTTCACTACCAAGGGTGGTTTGCACGTTAACTCCCGGGCCAATTTTTACAATTCTGACCACTGTCCTTTTATGAGGCCATAACTCTGGAACGCTTCCATGGATCCTGGTGATTCTGACATTGTTTTCTCGTGACATATTGTACTTCATGTTAGTGGTAAAATTTCATTTATATAACTTGCGTTTATTTGTGAAAAAAATGGAAATTTGGTGAAAATTTTGAAAATTTCATAATTTTCCAGCTTTGAATTTTTATGCCCTTAAATCACAGAGATATGGCACACAAAAATCTTAATAAGTAACATTTCCCACATGTTTACTTTACATCAGCACAATTTTGGAATCAAAATTTTTTTTGTTAGGAAGTTATAAGGGTTAAAAGTTGACCAGCGATTTCTCATTTTTGCAACACCATTTTATTTTTACGGACCACATCACATTTGAAGTCACTTTGAAGGGTCTATATGATAGAAAATACCCAAAAGTGACACCATTCTAAAAACTGCACCCCTTAAGGTGCTCAAAACCACATTCAAGGAGTTTATTAACCCTTCAGGTGCTTCACAGGAATTTTTTGAATATTTAAAAAAAAAAATGAACATTTAACTTTTTTTCACAAAAAAAATACTTCAGGTTCAATTTTTTTTATTTTACCAAGGGTAACAGGAGAAATTGGACAGCAAAAATGATTGTCCAATTTGTCATGAGTACGCTAATACCTGATATGTGGGGGGGAACCACTGTTTCGGCGCATGGCAGAGCTCAGAAGGGAAGGAGCGCCGTTTGACTTTTACAATGCAAAATTGGCTGGAATTCAGATCGGACGCCATGTCACGTTTGGAGAGCCCCTGATGTACCTAAACAGTGGAAACCCCCACAAGTGACCCCATTTTGGAAACTAGACCCCCCCAAGGAACTTATCTAGATATGTGGTGAGAACTTTGAACCCACAAGGGCTTCATAGAAGTTTATAACGTACAGCGGTACAATTAAAAAATCATATTTTTTCCACAAAATGATCTTTTCACCCCCAATTTTTATTTTCCCAAGGGTACCAGGACCCTAAAAGTTATTGTGCAATTTTTCCTGAGTACGCTGATACCCCACATGTGGGGGTAAACCACTATTTGTGTGCATGGCAGAGCTCGGAAGGGAAGCAGCGCCATTTGACTTTTTTGTCTGGAATTGAGATCGGACACCATGTCGCGTTTGCAAAGCCCCTGATGTACCAAAACAGTGGAATCCCCCCCACAAATGACCCCATTTTGGAAACTAGACCCCCCAAGGAACTTATCTAGATGTGTGGTGAGAACTTTGAACCCCCAAGTGCTTCACAGAAGTTTAAAACGCCCAGGCGTGAAAATAAAAAAAATTTTTTTTCCCACAAAAATGATATATTTGCCCCCAATTTTTTATTTTCCTAAGGGAAACAGGAGAAATAGGACCCCAAAAGTTGTTTTGCAAATTGTCATGAGTAGGCTGATACCCCATATGAGGGGGTAAAACACTGTTTGGGTGCTTGGCAGAGCTTGGAAAGGAAGGAGCACCATTTGACTTTTTCAACGCAGAATTGGCTGTAACCCCCAATTCTAACTCCAACCCTAACCCCAACACACCACTAACCCTAACCCCAGCCCTAACCCTAGCCCTAGCCCTAGCCCTAACCCTAGCCCTAACCCTAATGGGAAAATGGAAATAAATACATTTTTAAAATTTTATTATTTTTCCCTAACTAAAGGGGTGATAACGGGGGGTTTCATTTACTATTTATGGCGGTATTTATATTTGGCAGCTGTCACACGCTAAAAGACGCTTTTTATTGTAAAAATAGTTTTTGCATCACCACATATTGAGAGCTATAATTTTTCCATATTTTGACCCACCGATGCGGCGATACCAAATATGTGTACTTTTATTGTTTGTTTTTTTTTAATTTTCAAAAAATTAAATTATTGGAGAATTTTTTTTTTTTCTTAATTTATTTAGCGATTTTTTAAAATTATTTTTACACTTTTTTTTATTTTTTTACTTTATTACAATGTCCCAGGGGGGACATAACTGTCATGTGACAGATCGCTGATCTGTCACATCACAGATCGCAGATCAGCGATCTGTCACAGGCACTGCTGCAGGCTTCCTCATGCCTGCGCTCTGCGAGCAGTGAGGAAGCCAGCTTCCTGCAGGCCCCCGGAGGTCCCCGCCGCCATATTGGATCCAGGGACCTGCAGGAAAGGAGCCCCCTGCAGCAGCGCTGCACATTGCGCTGCTGTGGGGGGCTCAGGGAAGCACGGAGGGAGCCCCCTCCCTGCTGATGCTTCCCTTTAACCCCCCGGTACACAGCGATCGTGTTTGATCGTGGTGTACAAGGGGTTAACGTGTCGGGGGCAGTCCGTGACCACCCCTGACACATTGTGCTGGGTGTCAGCTATGATAATTAGCTGACACCCGGCCACGATAAGCGGCGCTCACCACGTGGGTGCTGCTTATCGCTATGACGTAATATTCCGTGCATGGTAATTAGGGCCCAGGGCACATGGACGGAATATTACGTACAATGAAGGAAAGGGGTTAAACAACCTTTTCCTGCTTTTGAGTACCCTAGAATCTGCGGTATGGCTGGTGATTCTGTTATGAATGGGTCACCGAGGAGGAAAACTCAACAAGCTAAGCCACAGAAAACCAGAGAGGTTGGTAACTATGCAGATTGCAGACCCCTGATCCTAACCACACAACTAGCAGCAGCTGTGGAGTGTTCCTACGATGAATCTAGACGCCTCATCACAGCCGGAGGACTAAATAAGCCTAAAGCAAGAAAAGGGGAAAACTAACTGCCCCAGAGCAGACCCCAAAGGAATAGACAGCCCCCACACATGTATTGACGGTGAAACAAGATGAAAACACATACACAGGCAGGAAAATAGGCTGAGCAAACGATGGGGCCCAAACTAACTAGAAAGGACAGGAAAGGAAAGACACTGTCTGCAATCTGCCAAAAAAACCTACAAAAATAATGTCCAACACTTCTGATAACAAAATTAACCCTGAAGTCACTAGACTTCTCCCACTATATCAGCAAATTGGCAAATACAGATAAATAAGAGTGGAAATTCAGCACAGCCCCAGCCAGGGCTGGCTGACCACACAAAAAACTGAATAGACCAACAAAATCATGTGTGAACATTAGCAGAAACACTTAGCTTGAGATGACTGGAACAGAGCTGAAAACCAAGACCTGAAAAGCCAGAAGGAATCACCAGCACCAGAATAGGGCGTCGGTTGTCTTAAATCCAGTCTGAGATTCCAGAGATCCAATCGTTATCCTCATCATCATGTGGCAGATCTCTACTAATTAAATCAACCTCACTACCTCCTGTTACCACCAGAGGGAGCCCGGAAGGAGAACTCACAACAGGTAGACCAGAAAATGAGTTCACAACAGCGGGGTTTTTCTTTGTAAAGAAAAAAGATGGTGGGTTGCGACCGTGCCTCAACTTTCAGGAACTGAACAAATTTACTGTTAAGAACACGTACCCTCTCCCGTTGATTCCTGATCTATGCAGCCAACTCACGGGGGCCAAATGGTTTTCTAAGCTCGATCTACAAGGGGCTTATAACCTTATAAGGATCCGGGAGGGGGACGAATGGAAAACAGCGTTCTTGACAAATGAGGGGCTGTTTGAAAACCTGGTTATTCCCTTCGGCCTCACTAATGCTCCTGCTGTTTTTCAGAACTTCATTAATGTTGTTTTTTCTGACTTGATTGGGCGTTATGTAGTCATCTACTTGGATGACATCTTGATATACTCTGAGGACAGTCAGTCACACTTACACCATTTACGTACGGTTCTTATGAGACTCTGTGAGAACCATTTGTATGCTAAGCTGGAGAAGTGCTCATTTTTTTGCAAGAACTGTCTTTTCTGGGTGTAATTGTATCCGGGGAGGGATTCCGCATGGATCCAGGGAAGGTTCAGGCCATTACCGATTGGGTGCAGCCTCATGACCTGAAGGGGTTGCAGCGATTTCTGGGCTTCGCTAATTATTATAGGAAGTTCATTAAAGGGTTCTCGCAGGTGGTGAAACCCTTGACGGACCTCACACTTAAAGGGGCAGATGTAAAAAATTGGTTCGTGGCTGCAAAAAAATTCCTTCCTTACATTAAAGAAGTGTTTTACCACAGCCCCTGTGTTGGTATAACCCGATTTGTCAAGACCTTTTATCGTCGAGGTCAACGCTTCGGAGGTGGGGGTGGGGGGCAGTATTGTCACAGGGCCCCTCTACCTTGACTAACCTCAAACCCTGTGCCTTTTTCTCTAAGAAGTTCTTTTCGGCCGAGAGAAACTATGATGTCGATAACCGGGAATTGTTAGCGGTTGAATTGGCCTTCGAAGAATGGAGGCATTTTTTGGAGGGGGCCACTCATCCCATTACGGTCATCACTGATCATAAAAACCTGGCCTATATCGAGTCTGCTAAGAGACTGACCCCCAGACAGGTTCGGTGGGCACTTTTTTTTCTCGATTTCATTTTACCATCACGTTCCGACTAGGGTCTAAAAATGTAAAGGCAGATGCCTTATCCCGAAGTTTTGATTCTGTGTCCCCTGGAAGCACAAGCACAAGCTCCCAGAAATAAACCCCCAGGTAAATTGTTTGTACCCGAACAGTTCCGTCTCACACTCCTTCAAGAATTTCATGATTCTGTGTTAAGTGCACACCCTGGTATTGCAGCTACCCGGGGGGCAGTAGCTAGGGGTTTTTGGTGGCCCTCTATGGGTACTGATATAAAAAGGTTTGTAAATTCTTGTGGGGTGTGCGCGCACTCTAAAAGCTCTCAGGTCCTGCCGGCCGGGGAATTGGTGCCTTTGCCAATTCTGGATAAACCATGGACACACCTGTCCATGGACTTTATCACTAATCTTCCATCTTCCAAGGGCAACTCAGTGGTATGGGTAGTGGTTGATAGATTTTCTAAGCAAGCTCACTTTGTGCCATTACCTGCGTTACCGTCTGCTGAAACCTTGGCCCGCTTGTTTATACAGCACATTGTTCGATTGCATGGAGTGCCCGTGAACGTGGTGTTGGACAGGGGTGTGCAATTTGTGGCCAGGTTTTGGAGAGCGTTTTGTATGAAGTTGAAGTTGGGGGTCACATTGTCATTTTCCTCTGCCTATCACCCGGAATCCAATGGACAGACTGAATGCACCAACCAGTCGTTGGAGCAGATTCTGAGATGTCTGGAATCCTCCAGACAGGAAGACTGGTGTGAGGTATTGCCCATGGCAGAATTTGCATTCAACTGTCGCATTAATCAGTCTACTGGAAAGTCTCCCTTTCAGGTCAATTATGGGTTCGTTCCGCAGTTTGGGGAATTTTCCCGTATGGATTCGGATTGCCCTGGTGCCGAGGGGATGGTACAGCAGTTAAAAACCCTCTGGAGGGAGGTGCAGGGGAACATCTCCAAAGCCCAGAAGAAGTATAAACATTTTGCGGACAGGAGGAGGGGGTTGGGTCCTGCGTTAACAGTGGGGGAAAAAGTCTGGTTGTCCACCTGTAACATCAAACTTAAAATACCCTCTATGAAGTTGGGCCCAAAATTTATTGGCCCATACAAGATTGTAGAGGTGATCAACCCAGTGGCATACAGATTACAGTTGCCCACCTCCTTCAAAATATCTGTCTTCCACAGGTCCCTATTAAAACCTGTGGGGACAGTTAGAGAAGATACCTCATCTGTGGCTCCACCGGTGTTGGTAGAGGGTCAACTGGAGTACGAGGTAGGGCGCATCATTGATTCACGGTGGGTGCGCCGGAGACTTCAGTATCTTATTCATTGGAAGGGATATTCCGTGGAGGATCGGTCATGGGTTCCGGCCAGTTCGGTGCACGCTGATCGACTGGTGCGGGCTTTTCATGCCAGATACACTGAGAAACCTGGGGGTCCAGTGGCCCCCCATTAAGAGGGGGGTACTGTCTTGGTTAGGACATGGTTAAAGTCCTGTTCTCAAAGGGTTAACTTTTGCCGGCCTCTCTTTGGATCTGGGAGGGGTATTTATACTCACTCCAGACTAGCATTCTCTGTCAGCTATACTGTTATTCTGGCTGTGTGTCTGACCGACCCCCCTGGTGTGCGTATATTCTGCATTGCTTGTTTGATTCCCGTGTATGACCCAGCCTGTTCCCTCACTCTGTACTCCGTCTCTCGTTTTGGTACTATTGTCTTCTCCGGTTCTGACCTCCTGGCTTGGCTATTGTTACTCCGTTGCACTTTATCCCTATTGTACCGTCCATTGCCCGTTCTGGTTTTCTGATCTATTGCTACGTCCTGACTATTCGCTCTGTCTAACCCTTTGGTACTGTCCTGCTATCTCATGCTTTGACCCGGCTTGATCTGGTTTCTGTCTCTGTCTATGCCCCTTGGTAACATTGTCCTGTAGTTACCTTTATAGGAGTTTCCCTGCAGCTCCTAGCTCTGTGGAGCTTAGGCCATGCCCCCAGCAGTCACGTGCTTCAGGTCCTGGAGCATGCATCGGCACCGCTGCTGCCCGCTCCACAGGTATCTTTGAGCACTGTTTTTGTACTCAGGACACGCGCACTGGCTCAGTGAGCAAGTGCAGTGCAGTGTTCCTGACAAGTATAAAGTCCTGAAAGCTTTTGTTATCCTTTGTATAGTAGCTTAACAAGTGTTTTTATACTTGCAGATCAGTTCAGGAAGGACTGCAGACCCGCCAGACCGCAGCAGACCCGCCAGGCCGCAGCAGCACCTCCAGGCATCAGCAGACCTGCAAGGCCGCAGCAAACCCACCAGCCAGACCGCAGCAAACCCGCAAGCTACGCCGGAGCAATAATGTCTTCTTCTGGGAGCTCCCCCTCACATCATCAGCGAATTGAGGTTATATAAATAATGTTTTTTTTTACTCTTATTTTACACATTTTTGTTTAACAAAATATGCATGTATTATGTTTTCACAGGAAGCTGAATCTGAGGCGCTTCCAGGAGGAGACATGGAGGGTGGAGAAATGCAAGGAGGGGGCACGCAGAGAGTAAGTTTAGCAGATACAAAAACTCACATACATACATACATAATGCTACACCCAACACAAACATTCATCACAGCACACACAATAACTACGCATCCATCCAACCAAAAAACTTTTTTTTTTTTTTTTGTTTTACAGTCTTCACAATCCGGTGCCCGCACTAGAGCGACTCCCAGGACATCCCAGCGTCATCGAGGTGATGTCTCTGGTGGTCGGCGAACAGGAAGTAACCCTTTATTTGGGTGATTGATTATTGAACGTCATGTGTTTGAATTTAATATTCCTTTTTTTTTTTCTTCTTCACAGGTTTCACAGCGTGCTCCCCACAGACCAGTGGAAGAGTCTCTTATAATAGATGTGGACGCCCTCAGAGGTTGTGCAACCACGGGAGCCGCTGTGGAACATGGCAAACAGTTTCCATGCCGACCAACCAAGCACCCGACGGCTATGGGAAGAGGTGTGTTCGGAGGTTGTAGAGAACTGGGAGGAGCTCGATGCGAGGGCCAGGGATTTTGTGAGTAAGTATTCCAATTTCAGTAACTTATATTCCAGCATGTGAAGTTTTTAATACCAACCACTTTTTTTTTTTTCTGTTCCTTCACAGGTGACGGTTATCATACGGTGGCGGTCGCTCAGGGATCGCTTCAAGAGGGACTTCAACAAGGAGATGCAGGCCCCTCGTGGATCGAGAGGACGCAGGAGCACCCCGTATAAACATTACAGAGCCCTGTCGTTCCTCCGGTCGACGATGGTGAGCAGAAGGTAAATATTCCACACACCATTTCTGTAGTACAAATGTTGACATGTGAGCTCGATGCGAGGGCCAGGGATTATGTGAGTAAGTATTCCAATTTCAGTAACTTATATTCCAGCATGTGAAGTTTTTAATACCAACCACTTTTTTTTTTTCTGTTCCTTCACAGGTGACGGTTATCATACGGTGGCGGTCGCTCAGGGATCGCTTCAAGAGGGACTTCAACAAGGAGATGCAGGCCCCTCGTGGATCGAGAGGACGCAGGAGCACCCCGTATAAACATTACAGAGCCCTGTCGTTCCTCCGGTCGACGATGGTGAGCAGAAGGTAAATATTCCACACACCATTTCTGTAGTACAAATGTTGACATGTTTAACCTAATTTTTTTTTCAGCAATGCCAAATGAAATATCAATATACTAATATATTTTTTTTCTCTTTTCTAGCACCATCTGCAGCACTTGGGAGCCTGCTTCTGAGTTGCCTCCCTCTGGAGGGATCCCTTCGGAGACCACCACCGGGGACCACATCGAGGTATCCGACCCCTCTGTACCTTCCCTCTTGTCTCGTCCCTCTTTCCCCTCCACCAGCACTGGAGCAGCAGGGCAGTCTTCATCACATGAATCTGCAGGTGACTATTTAGAGTTCCCTTTACCCCCACCCCTCTGTCACTGCTGCAACATCTCAACCAACTTTTGGTTCTGGACGGCAGCGTCTGAGAGGTCTGGAAAGGATGACCTTGTCTGACTGTTGAATCTGAATTCAACCATTCAGAATGCATTCTGTATTTTGGGGCAACAGTTAACTTCTGGGTTGAACATGATCAATCAAAGTATCATGGAACTCAGAAGTTACATGGAACGGATGAATGCAGAGTCAGCCAGACGCCGAGACATATTTTTTTCATTCACTTGTCCGGCAAATGGAAGGTTTAAATACTCACCTGCAGATGCATGTGATGCAAGCCTGTCACAATGCTCTAGTTACTGCAGTATCCGAAGCATCCTATTCTACCCATGCACCTATTGTGTGGCGCCCCTGAGGCTCAGTCGCCACAGAGGTACTGCACCTTCTCCTAAGGTGTGGTGCCCCACCACCCTGCTAAGTTGGGGGCTCCTTTCCACACTCCAACACCTGCACCCACACACAGGATAGTTCAGCAAAAGACCAGATTGCAGCTCCATGCTTAGAGGGTAGCAGAGCACCTTTCGTGGGTCCTTGCTTCATAACACGAGATGTGCTGGGAGGTGGGTGGAGTTTAGATCCATATAAAAGGTTGAGAAGGTTTAGAATTACAGGTCAGTCTGACGGGAGGTCAGTCTGGGGTGAGTCCCAGAGGAGTGAGAAGGACAGTCAGTCAGGAGAGTCTGAGGATGGGTCAGAGGAGAAGGATAGAGATGTAGAACTGTAACCTAAGCATCCATAAGGAAGAGAGACAAGTACGGAACGAAGGAGTAAAGAGAACAGAGAGGAGGAGTGGGTTGGATAGGAACCCTGCCTATAGGTTCTCAGCGCAAGGCCGGGGCCCGGTCCCCGAGGTTGGACACTTATGGTTCTGCAGCAGACATCAGTGGAGTAGTTGGCTGTAAATGCACTACTCCCATCCAAAACAGCAACACGGATAGAGAGGCGGGATCCAGGAGCATCCCCGAAGCAGACTACAGCTGTCTGTCATACAAGTAGCGTTCTAGGAACATCTAGAAAGGAGGTATTCCCGGGTAACTAAGTACTGGAGTGCTTAACACCACAAGGCGCATTGGAGGAGTCGTTCAGGAAGGTACATGTTGGCGGAGTGTTGGAGAGGAGAGCCCTGACTTGCCCGGGAGGTTGATTGAGTCTCTACCCCGGAGGAAACGGCACAGAGGCAGGCACCAGCGTGTACCACGAAATGTGAGTAAAGCTTTGAAACTGCAAGCTCTGGTGTTCTCCGTTCATTCGCCGCTAACACCTTCAGCACTGCTACATCTGGGTACCAGCATCCACACCACCCTGCATTTCTCCTCATCCATAGCGCCTACACTGCCCTGGGACTACAGCTCCACCGGTGGGGAGCTATACCATCTTTGCTGCATCACACCATTAGTCCCAGCGGATCTGCAAGCAGCGTTGGCTTAACATCTTACTTGCCAAACACCACAGGTGGCGTCACGAACTATTCACATAAACTACATTACAACCACCATTGATTTGGGCGCCCAGGGCCATGGACCGGGTCACCGCTGCTGTGACACATCCCCCTGACACCGGCCCGGTACCGAGTACCCCACAGCCCTGGGAGGGCGACCCAACTCCATCACCTCATTCCACCGTCCATCCTCCCTCCGTTCATCCTCCCTCTGTCCATCCTTCCACCGTCCATCCTTCCACCGTCCATCCTCCTACCACCGTCCATCCTCCTACCACCATCCATCCTCCTACCACCATCCCTCCTCCTATCACTCCTTCTCCTTTCTCTAGCTCCTCATTCCATTCTTCCCATTACCTTCCTTCTCCATTGCATTATACCCCAATGCCCTCACCATACCCACCCCCACACACACCTTCAATGTTCCCACAAACATCCTCTGTTCAACTCCCGTCCCAACCTCATGTTTTCAACCCCCCTTCCACTTCTGATCCTCACCAACTCCATTCCCAGTCCTCCACCCCCCTCGATGTGGTCAACCCTGTTAACCCCTCCGATGATATCTCCACCCAACAATACCGGCATCTCTAATTTTCTCATATTTAAAATATCGGTATCTATTTTTGTAAAAAATTAATAAAATAAATGTTTTTGTTTCAAAAGAATTTTATTGTGTAGTTTTAATTTTTTCTTTATTGTAAACACTTCTTGGTAAAGGTTGAAAGTACACCGGTGGTGTACAGGTAAAAAAACACAACACTTGGTAAAGGTTCAAAGTACACCGGTGGTGTACAGGTAAAAAAAACCCACAACACTTGGTAAAGGTTGAAAGTACACCGGTTGTGTACAGGTAAAAAACACAACATGACTTATGGATATGGGACGGACCCCCACTCCATCTTAAAACCACCATAACTACAGTAAACCTAGGCACTAGATAAATACACAACACATTATTTTGGTTGTCAAAATGGCCACAGCTTTATTTAAATCACAGGATTAAAACAATCACAGTAGGAGTCAGGTGAAGTGCTAGTACCTTGGGATTCACAAGTACTGTGATATCCCCAGCTGTCTGACATACAGAACCAGGCCAGACAGCCATAAAGGGGAGGCACGCACTGGCTTGCCATTCAAGCAGAGCCAGTAAACTTTCAGGGCACCAATGACCCTATTATCCTCACTCCTGTGCTTAACCACTGTGCCCGCCCCTGATTGACGTTACCATTACAACGTCCTTGAGGCTGGCCACCAAAGCCGAGCCTGTTCACCACCATGAGGTTTTACATCCTCTATTAGTTAAAATGAGTCCACCTTAACTTGCCTGCAACTTCAACCTGACTCCTAAACCGCAAAGCTGTGACGGGTTATAAATTCACATTTGACACCTTTTATTTTTTATTTTTTTTTTTTTTATAAATCACTTTAGTAAACTTATAGGCTAGAAGTCCCTGCAAAAGCATTAAGGGGACTAACTTGGCAAACCTCCGACTCACACAGAGTCATCCTACAGCACTCAGGAGAGGAAAAACCCCCTGTGGAGGAAAGCTCTAGGGAACCATGGCTGAAGGATGGCCCTTCCCTTGGGCTTAGAAGGTTAATGCTGTTAACTCTTTATAGCCATGATAAAATTGAACCTGGAACAAAATATACAATGGTAAGTTCAAAAATACAATAAAGCATTCATCGGACAAGCATTAATTAAAACATTTTAGGACAATGATTATATACAGGGCGGGAGGGCGGGAAATGCTTCCTCTTGTTCATCCTGTGCATGAAAGAGGAAGAGACACAGATCTCCTGCTCTATATAAGCCCCACCCTCCTCACAGTAACCCACCAGGCACATACATACTGTGCTTCTTACTCTTAAAGCAACATCCCTCGTGCTTAAAAATCTACACCACTAGACCAAAAAAGCTGCAGGAGTAAAGGTCCACCCATCCCCAAGTCATGTCCTCCTCCGCCTATGGCTCCAGTGGTTTCTTGACTTATGGATATGGGACGGACCCCCACTCCATCTTAAAACCACCATAACTACAGTAAACCTAGGCACTAGATAAATACACAACACATTATTTTGGTTGTCAAAATGGCCACAGCTTTATTTAAATCACAGGATTAAAACAATCACAGTAGGAGTCAGGTGAAGTGCTAGTACCTTGGGATTCACAAGTACTGTGATATCCCCAGCTGTCTGACATACAGAACCAGGCCAGACAGCCATAAAGGGGAGGCACGCACTGGCTTGCCATTCAAGCAGAGCCAGTAAACTTTCAGGGCACCAATGACCCTATTATCCTCACTCCTGTGCTTAACCACTGTGCCCGCCCCTGATTGACGTTACCATTACAACGTCCTTGAGGCTGGCCACCAAAGCCAAGCCTGTTCACCACCATGAGGTTTTACATCCTCTATTAGTTAAAATGAGTCCACCTTAACTTGCCTGCAACTTCCACCTGACTCCTAAACCGCCACCAGAGAGGCCATTTGACACCTTAAATGGACTCGACCCCCACCAACCATTTCTACATGCTATGGAAAGTCTGTGCACACAAGTAATCAAATTAAAATTCCAGAGCTCAGACAGATTAATTTTATCAATGCCATGCTACCAAGTTATGATCAATAATACTGTAACTACAGCAAAATAGCAGTTGCTAAACATCCTGCAATGAGGATCCCATAATGGGGAATGTGGAAAGTAAACCATAATTAAGGCCGTAGCCACAATCTGAATACCTGTATAATTACATCTGTCATGCCTCAAAAAACTATTATACCGCACGTATTGTAGCCAGCTCTAATAATTCACCAAATCACAGATTTTTGTTCTAGAAACCACCATTATTTACAGTAGCTGTGCAGTAAAATTTCTTAGACCCACTTACTATCACTACCTGAAAAGTGATGAACATATCAATAGAAAGATATTATAAATCGGGAGTAATTAAAAACTATACACAATATAACAACATTATAACCGACCATAAAATAACGTTCAGAATATCTGGAAGTAGGAATTTAAATAAACCTAAAGCAGAAAAAGTCTACAAAGGCATTATTAATAAAACTGACACGCCATTGTTCATTGTTTTTCATGCGCTTGATAACATTTACTGTTGACCTCTATTCACTTGATTACTTTACCCTTAGCCGCTCCCACTGGCTCAAGGGCACCGGGAGTAGGCATACTGCCCCATTGCTCTTCAGTTTCATGCTCTAGATAACTGCATTGTCCAGACGACAACCTAGTTCTCTTCTCCCCTCCAGCCGCTGTTCCTGGCTCAGAGGAGGCAATTTCTTCTGTAGGCATGCAAAATATGATTGCCATGACCCCAGGGCCTTTACCCTAACAGGGTCCTATAAAATAAAAATGCTTCTGGAGACCAGGGGGCCATACCCTGATGGTCACCCCTCCATACCAGGGGGCCATACCCGAGATGGTTACCCCCTCCACACCAGGGGGCCATACCTAAGATGGTTACCCCTCAAAACCAGGGTGCCATACCTGAAATGGCTACCCTTCCAAACCCAGGGGGGTCAGCGGACAGTTTATTTACAAATAACATAAACATTTACAATAAGTATGAAATACACAATCTTATACGACATGAGGGGAGGGTTCTTGGAGCCCCAAAAATTCTGGCTAAATATTTGGCAAAAACACAAGAACTTAAAAAATCCACGTTACCCTCAGCCGTAAACCACCAGCCTGAGGGCACCAAACATCCCGTTCCGGGAAGTCCAACCACCAAAAGCTCCCGGGTAACACCCCGTCCAGAGTTACCCGTCCAGAGCCATAACCAAAAGCCAGATCCAAAAGCTCCCGGGTAACACCCCGTCCAGAGTTACCCGCCCAGAGCCATAACCAAAAGCCAGATCCAAAAGCTCCCGGGTAACACCCCGTCCAGAGCCGTAACCAAAAAAGCCAGATCCAAAAGCTCCCGGGTAACACCCCGTCCAGAGTTACCCGTCCAGAGCCGTAACCAAAAAGCCAGATCCAGAATTTTAACTTCCAATTCCTTTTAGCTGATTCAGCGTCAACTCCAAGAACCCCACCCCAGAGGTCCATACTTAATATGGTTACCCCTACTGACCAATTTATAAATAACTTCCAAGGACCCACTAAAAGGGAAACAAATAACTTTTTTTTTTTTTTTTTTAAATTTTAAATTCATGTTCTTATTAAAATAAACATAAAATAAACATCAAAGCATAAATAACATTAACATGCTGGGGGTAGTCCTTGAAGCTCCCAAATCTGGTGATTACCAAACATAAAATGTACCAACAATTACTCCCAGCCGTTACCCCACTAGATCGGGAGCACCATAGCCACAAGGGTTCCCATGTTCACTTGAATTTCCTGGGGATCCGACAAACTTTTGCCGAAACTCCCCTCCACCTTTCACCAGGTCCAGAACCATATCAACTTCCAAAAAGAGGAATCATATCCCAATGGATCCCCCAGACCAATTTCTAACCAACTTCAAGGACCCCCCCCAACCACCAGGCAATCCACTCAGGCCTGTGCTATCTGCCATCTTAAGTAATATAAAAGAAGCACTTGGTGGGTATACACCGATCCTTTTTTTTTTTTATATATATTATTCACACCTTCATTAAAACAAACATACCATAAAACATCAAAGCATAAATAATATTAACACGCTGGTAGGAGTCCTTGAAGCTCCCAAAAAATCTGGTGATTACCAAATATAAAGTGAACATGAAATGTACCAACAATTACTACCAGCCGTTACCCCACCAGCTTGGGAGCACCATAACCACAAGGGTTCCAATGTTCACTTGAATTTCCTGGGGATCCGACAAACCCTTGCCGAAACTCCCCTCCACCTTTCACCAGATCCAGAACCATATTGAATTTCAAAAGGAGGAAACCATATCCCAATGGATCCCCAGACCATATTTAACCAACTTCAAGGACCCCTCCAACCGCACAAAAACATGTGGGATAAGTGAGGGTGAAAACCATGCAGGTTTACAACCAAGGTATACAACAGGTTAATAATGGAAAATATCCCATCCTAAGGTCCAGGAATAGACAGAGATGGGCAATGCTGTGTTATATGCTGTAACAATAAATGAGAAGCCGCCTGCTCCTCTACAGCAGTTACAGACTCTAATCACCAGCTGCACATAAATGGTAAGAAATATGTAGGTCTAATATAAGCTGCCTGCAGCCATAGGTGTGTGAGCAGAAAACTGCAAGTTCTGTATCCCAGTCACTCTACTACATACAATTACAATAGACGAGAGACAGGGCTGAAAACTGGGCCCATGATGTGTCCTCCAGAGCAATGTGCAGCCTCACACTAGGAGTGCCCCCTCACTGCCTGCCATGTGCTGAGTTATTAGTGCCCCCTCACTGCCCGCCATGTGCTGAGTTATTAGTGCCCCCTCAAGTGTGCCGAGTTACTCCCCGATTATTTATTTTACACATGATAAAACATAAACCATTCAGGCCTGTGCTATCCACCATCTTAGGTAATATAAAATACTCTTGGTGGGTATACTCTGATCATGCAACATACGAGAGGGAGGACTAAAGGCAGCAATAGCTATGGAAATCAAGCACTAAGCTGGAAGTCATGTCCAGGTTATATGTACAGTCAGGAAAATGACCTGGAGACACAGGATGTCTATACCCAGCATGATCCGTATACAGCACAGTGAGGAGTGATATCATACAGACCTGTGGTACAGGTGAAGTATACAGCACAGGAATAGAGCCTTTACACATATACCACATATAGTGAGTAACCTGGTTACACGGGATCTGCACACCCAGCCTCACAGTGTGTAATAGAGATGAGGTCACATACAGATCATCAGACTCCATAACTGGGAAGGGGGGTAATCCGCACACAGCAGGGTCAGTATACAGTGCACTGACATGAAGTGCAGCCTCTCATCATCATACATATACCATCCCCCGACTGCTCCTCTCACCAGTGTCTCTAATACCTGTGACTGCCCAGCTCCACCATAGTAATGGCAGACACTGTATGTGTCCCTGCTCTGTCCTATCATACATAAACCCAGAACTCATGAAGACTCTGTATAATACAGCAGTAATGTGGTATATCAGAAATGTCTGCTGGGAGGTCACACAAAAGCTGCCTCTGCAATAAGTGAGGGAACATGGCAGCTACATGAATTCCTGAGGTAATCTTGATCCCAGATATGATGTAGGAGCTGATACTACCCTAGTACACACTACACAATGTCTGAGGTGAATGCAGAGTAGTAGATCAAACATGTCTGCAGGAGGTCACACGGAAGCTCACAGTCTGTGAGGAAAATGCAGCATGCACATGAGGGACATGGCAGCTACATGAATTGCTGAGGTAATAATGATCCCATACATAATGTAGGAGCTGATACTACACTAGTACATGGTGTCTGAGATGACTGTGCTCCTAAAATCATCTGTAATGTGAGGTGATAACCCCAGTATTATACTCCCTGAAGCTGCAGACATGCTTCCTCTTGTTCATCCTGTGCATGAAAGAGGGAGAGACACAGATTTCCTGCTCTATATAAGCCCCACCCTCCTCACAGTAACCCCCAGGCACAGACATACTGTGCTTCTTACTCTTAAAGCAACATCCCTCGTGCTTAAAAATCTACACCACTAGACCAAAAAAGCTGCAGGAGTAAAGGTCCACCCATCCCCAAGTCATGTCCTCCTCCGCCTATGGCTCCAGTGGTTTCTGGAACCTTGGTAGAAAATAAAAAAAAAGTTATACTTTGTCATCTTGCCAGGCAACTCTTCCTTCTGGTGACAGAAGATAATCAGCAAATGTGTCCCTCATTCTTGACACTGACAAAGTACTCTGAACACAAGGTGGTTTCACAAACATTTTCTTCCATGGAAACAGGTTCCTTTGAAATTACAAAGTTGTGCAGGATGACACACGCCTTCACCACCTCATCCACAGTCTCTGATTTCATTTTAATGGCAGTTAACAGCACTCTCCATTTGGCAGTTAAAATCCCAAAAGCGCACTACACCACTCTTCGCACTCTTGTCAATCAATAGTTAAAGATTTTTTTGGTGTGTGTCAATCCATGACTTCCATATGGCTTGAGAAGATGATTAGAGAGTTGAAATGCATCGTCTCCAACACATACAAATGGCATTGGTGGGCCTGTTGTTCCAGGGAGTGGTCTTGGAGGTGGGAATTCAAAATTGTCTCCATACAAACGACGGCCCATTGCGGACATCTTGAATACCTGCGAATCATTGGATCGACCATACGCACCAATGTCGACCGTAATAAATTTGCATTTTGAGTCTGCAATGGCCATCAATACAATTGAGAAGAATTTCTTGTAGTTGGAAAATTCATATCCAGATCCAATGGGTTTCACAATCCTTATATGCTTCCTATCAACTGCACCAACACAATTCGGAAACTGGCAGATTTCTTGAAAGTTGTCAGCAATCTCCAGCCACCTTTCCTGTGTTGGCTGTGGGATGCACTCCTCGTGTAGACAAGCCCACAATGACCGGCATGTCTGTTGGACTATTCCAGAGATTGTCGATATCCCAAGCCGGAACTGGTAATGGAGGGAGGTGAAGGATTCTCCAGTTGCCAGGAATCTGTGAAAAAAAGGGTAAAAAGTAAAAATAATACAAACTACAAGCAAGAACATGACAATAAAAGTCTGCAAAATCTGAAAACTTTAAAAAAAATAGATAACTTACTGAAGGGTCACCATCAAATGCTCCGCCGGTGAAATAGAAAAGCGCATGTAGTTGTCCCTTCATTTAAATTTGCGCTCCAACACGCTCCACCAAAATCTCAAACAAGTCCTGTCTCATGCGCACATAATTAAAGAACTTGTCCGGGTTATCCCTCAATTCCAGATAAAGTGTTGAAAACACGCCAAAGGTAAACCTCTGTGCCTTTATAGGATCAATCCACTGCCGTCTCTTCCTCCGACGCAGGATTCGCAGTCTTCTTTTCTCCCTCTGCAGAGCAATAATTGCCAAACGATTGCATTGAAAATCAAATTCCACACAGAGGGTGTTAATATTCGCTATTACTCCTTCCATCTCTGCCACTAGCTCTACAACCTTTCAAAGATATTGTTTTACAACACCATAGATATATTTTTCCCTAGTTTCCAGGATCCAATCACATTTGGGACCATTTTCCAAGAGCCAATCATATTTGGGAGCATCCCATTTGGAAGGTGTGTAAAAACGGATCCGTCAGAAAACGGACCCAACGGATAGCAAAAACTGATGCAAGCGGATGGAACGGACCCGTTTTTGACAGATCCGTACACAAATACGTTTAGCGGATCCGTCAAAAACCGGATCCGTACCATCCGCTTGCATCCGTTTTGACACATTTTTAGCGGATCCGCCATTTTCACATTTTGGCGGATTTTGACTGATCTGGAAAAACTGATGTGTGAAACAGGCCTTAGCTCCGATCATTATGATGCTCGGCGGTGTCTTTATAGAACAACCCTGCAGTAAACTGTGATGCCAGTGTTGATGAACTAGAATTTGAAATGGTCTCGATGTAAGCTTTCTAGCCAGAGAGATCTGATTGTGAGATAAGGTGATCCCCCAGAGTGATGTAGACCTGATTAAAAAGAGTGGCTATCGGGTAGTTTTTATGCGACACACGGGAATAACCACATTATCAGGCTTGACGATACGGCAATTTATATACAGCAATCTGTTGTTCAAATCATAATAATATTCACCACTACCCGATATGTAGAATTCCAGAGGCGCGTTGTCTGACAGGGCTGAAATAGGTCGAACTTATACAAAGAAAGATTTCTCAATACTTGTTTGTGTTGGCGGAATGTCAAAAATATCCAGTTCAGACATTGCGCACGCTACAGAGCCATCGTTTACGAAAGCCATGATTAGAAGATGTCTTCCACAGAGAATCTTACTCTTTTCTGGCAGTGCCGGCTCTTGGAAATGCTTTTACGCATGACCATCGGTGGCTGTGAATAACGCGCATGCCTTTTTCTTTTCTGTTGCTCTTTACCTACATAAACTATGCCAGAACTATCCTGTGGAGTGTTGTTTATCTTATTCATAACGGCTGTGGAGACCGTAGTGACAGCCTCATTAGCAATGTTTTTGACAGCTGTCTTCACATGCGGTTTGAATAATTCTAGGCCTTTTCTGAAAAGCGGCATAGCTCATCAAAATAAACCTCTAAAGATGCCGGCGTGTCCGGACCCATACATGAAAGGAGCCCCCTGGAATCCCTTTATGCCATAACCAGATTGGACAATATAGTAGTGGGCATAAATGGTGTGGTCCCTGTACATCCGGTGAGACACCATTTTATCGTGTCAATGCCGTCGCGGTCTAAAATGTAAACTCACAATACTTTTTCCCGGTACTTCAATTTAACGGGTCTGATAGAATAGAGATTGTCACAGAATCAAAATGTTGCTTGCATAAAGCTACATAATAGGATTTTGTGTACTGGAGTTTGATAAATTCACCACTCGTACCGGCTACCTGCACCGTGCGCAGCAGTTGGACATAGCTATCCCCCACAAGTTGGTGCTGTATGATATCTGAATACACAAATAGTGTATAAAAGCCAGCTTTTATATCGGCATAAGTATTCTTTTGCTCTAGCAAGCGGTCATCTGCTATAGGGCTGGGGCCCTAAAATATTCGCCAATTTTTGTCCAGGTGCAAATTGTATCGTCTGTGAATGCGATAGGGTAACAACACGCTCAGTGTCAGACTGAAGAACATTGGGCCCACCAGAGAATTTGATTCTGGAGGCCCACCTTTCTCCCCCACTGAAGAGCCCCATAGCAACTGCAAGGTTTGCACTATGAACTCTCCTGAAGTAGAAGCCAGGGCCCACCGGAGGATTCTCCAGATCTCTGGTGGGCCAGTCCAACCTTGAACACGCTTCACCTCATCATACCGCAGAAGCTTAGTAGATTCAACACCTATGATTTTCAGAATATCAATGTGTTCATTAATGACTCTTATGAGCTCGTTGATTGTTGAATAAAACGCTGACTTCACGTAATACACCCGCATCACGTCAGAGTACTGACCAATAAAAAAAAACATCATCCTGTTCAAAGGTGTTCCAAATATGGAGGTATTCAATCTTTGAGTGCAACCTCAAAGGGCCCAGAAAGTTGAACGGGCTTTGCTAATTTAGTCGCATAAGTTGCAATTGTATTCTCGGGGTATCACAAGAACATAGAGGAAGATAAAAGGGGAGACAAGGGGCGCAGAGTCTAAGTGTAGGTATATGTTTATATCTGCTGTAACAGATTATGGTTTTTGCACACACCCTTTGGATGTTTTGTATATTCGCTCAAATGATCCGCGTAGTGGATCAGCTCTTTGTAATGCTCCGGTCTGCAGCACGATTGTGGGAACTATGCCAGCCTTGGTGCAAGGTCTGCATGTGAATGTAGTAGTAAATAAAAGATTTCCCTTTTTGGGCGTTTCCGGAAGACAAGGATGGTTAATGATGAGATATTTCGCTTGATATTGAATTTATTAGGACACTTTGCTAAGAACAAACAACGCATTTTAGCCTTCATCACAAAAAGAGTCGTACTGGATTTTTTGGTTGAAAACCTTATATCCCGACGACCTCAATGATAGTGGAGAACGTGTAGCGAATTTTAACCCCTTCCTGACATCCGACGTACTATCCCGTCCATGGGACCCGGGCCCCTATGCCCATGGACGGGATAGTACGTCTACCGCGATCAGCGGCGCCCACGTGGTGAGCGCCGCTGATCGCGGCCGGGTTTCAGCTGATTATCACAGCTGACACCCGGCACAATGTGTCAGGGGCGGTCACGAACCGCCACCGACACGTTAACCCCTTGCACACCGCAATCAAACATGATCGTGGTGTACCGGGGGTTAAAGGGAAGCATCGGCATGGAGGGGGCTCCCTCCGTGCTTCCCTGAGCCCCCCACGGCAGCGCAATGTGCAGCGCTGCTGCGGGGGGCTCCTTTCCTGCAGGCCCCCGAATCCAAGATGGCGACGGGGGCCTTCGGGGGCCTGCAGGAAGCTGACTTCCTCAGTGCCTGCAAAGCGCAGGCATGAGGAAGCCTTCTGCACTGCCTGTGACAGATCGCTGATCTGTCACAGTGATGTGTGATGTGACAGATCAGGGATCTGTGATGTGACAGATCAGCGATCTGTCACAGGACAATGATGTCCCACCTGGGACTATGTATTAAAGTAAAAAAAAAATAAAAAAAGTGTTAAAATAATTTTAAAAAAATCGCCAAATAAATTAGAAAAAAAAAAAAATATTCCCCCAATAAATCCATTTTTTGGAAATAAAATAAAAAAAAAACAATAAAAGTACACATATTAGGTATCGCCGCGTCTGTAACGACCCGCCCTATAAAACTGTCCCATTAGTTAACCCCTTTAGCGAACCCCTTAAAAAATAAAAATAAAAAACGAAGCAAAAAATAATGATTTATTATCATACTGCCGAACATAAAGTGCAATAACGTGTGATCAAAAAGATGCATATAAATATCCATGGTACCGCTGAAAACGTCATCTTGTCCCGCAAAAAACGAGCCACCATACAGCATCATCAGCGAAAAAATAAAAAAGTTATAGCTCGCAGAATAAAGCGATGCAAAAATAATTATTTTTTATATAAAATAGTTTTCATTGCAAAAAACCGACAAAACATAAAAAAAACGACCTAAATGAGGTATCGCTGTAACCGTACTGACCCGAAGAATAAAACCGCATTATCAATTTTACCGCACGCGGAACGGTGTAAACGCACCCCCCCAAAAGAAATTCATGAAACGCTGGTTTTTGTTCATTCTGCGTCCCAAAAATCAGAATAAAAAGCGATCAAAAAATGTCACGTGCCCGAAAATGGTACCAATAAAAACGTCAACTCATCCCGCAAAAATAAGACCTCACATGACTCGGTGGGTCAAAATACGGAAAAATTATAGCTCTCAATATGTGGTGATGCAAAAACTATTTTTACAATAAAAAGCGTCTTTTAGCGTGCGACAGCTGCCAAACATAAAAACCGCCATAAATAGTAAATCAAACCCCCCGTTATCACCCCCTTAGTAAGGGAAAAATAATAAAATAAAAAAAATGTATTTATTTCCATTTTTCCATTAGGGTTAGGGTTAGGGCTAGGGTGAGGTCCAGGGCTAGGGTTAGGGTTAGGGCTAG